>NC_056728.1:1347170889-1347330889 GCF_019279795.1 Protopterus annectens
GGCAAGGGTGAAATTAGTTGATTAGCCACGATGCAAGACTCAAAGTTTGGAGTTGAGTGTGCAGAATTTGGTAGTTCCGCTGAGACAGTAGGTAAGGTGTCTGAGACAGGTGCCACGGAGGAAGGTGTGATGCATTGCGCAGGAGTGGGTACCAGTGTTGGCGTGGCCAGTCTGGAGCAATCAGGATAATTTTTGGTCTGTCCTGTCTGACTTTTAGTAGAACTTTGGAGAGCAGAGGCAGAGGGGGAAAAGCATAGACGGATAGGTTTTTCCAGCTGAATGATAGAGCATCCACTTTCCAAACTTTTTTGTGATGAATTCTTGTGCAGAATTTGTCTGATAGTTCTTGGGTGATCTATGTCTGGGCTCCCCCATTTGCGTGTCAACATGTTGAAAACTTCTGGTTGCAGTTTCCATTTGTGTGGGTCCATAAGATTTCTGCTTAGTTCGTCTGCCAGAGTATTTAGCTTTCCTGGCAGGAATTGAGCTTGTAGTTGTATTTGGTAGGTCAAGGCTCTGTTCCACAATGCCATGGCTAGTCTGCAAAGGGGGTAGGAATGTGTACCCCCTGCCTGTTTATGTACCACATTACTGTGGTGTTGTCTATCATTAGTTGTCCTGGATGAAGGAAGTCCTTGAAGGGTGTCAGTGCACTCTGTACAGCTAGCATCTCTTTCTGATTGATATGTAGGTGCATTTGATTTGGCCTCCATTTGCCCTGAATGCACTTTCCTGCCAGATGTGCCCCCTAAGCATAGTCTGATGCATCTGTAGTTAGGGTTTGGGCAGCAGGGGTGGAGTGAATAGCAGTCCCTTGTTTTGGTGGCAAGCCTCTGCCCACCATAGGAACTCTAGCTGCAGGCAAGGTATGATAGGAATCATTGTTTCCAGGCTGTGACTATGTTGACTCCATAAAACCTTTTAAGTACCACTGAAGTTTCCTCATATGCAGTCTTGCATATGGAATTAGAAGAATGCAGGAGGCCATGAACCCCAAGGCTAGCAGAATTTGTCTTGCAGATAGCAGGGTTTTTGTGGCCACCTGTCTGAAGTCCGTCACCAATTGAATTTGCTTTTCTGGTGTAAGGTAAGTCATCTGGGCAGTTGTATTCAAGCTTGCACCCAGGAATGTAATTTTTTGAGAGGGTACCAGTTGTGATTTCTTTTTGTTTATGGTGTACCCTAAACAAGTAAGAACCCTTTTTACAAACGCCAGATGCTTTAAAAGAATGTCCTTGTTTTCTGCCTGAATTAGACAATCATCCAGGTATGGATATATCTGAATATTTCTTTGCCTGCAAAATGCAATTACTGGAGCCAGGCACTTTGCAAAGACCCTGGGCGCAGTAGATAAGCCAAAGGGCAGTGCAGAGAACTGGTAATGCAAGTAGCCTGCTTTGAAGCGGAGGTATCTTCTGCAAGATTCTCTGACTGGGATATGCAGGTAAGCCTCTTTCAAGTCTAGAGTTACTAACCAGGCATCCTTGCCTAGCATAGGTAGTAACTGAAGAGTCAGCATCTTGAATTTTAGAATGTCCAGAAATGTGTATAGAGTGGATAAGTCCAGAATTGGACGCCATGATTTGTCTTTTCTGGGTACCAGAAAAAGTCTTGAATAGAAACCTTGTCCCTTTTCCTCTTCTGGTACTGGTTGAATAGCCCCCATGTTGATGAGGGACAGAATTTGTTTCTGGGCCTCTGCCCTCTGATTTGGGGGCAGATCTGTCCATCCGTTTGGGATTGACAACATGTGGAAATGAAATCTGTATCCCTGGGATACTATATTTAAAACCCATTTGTCTTGGCTAATAAGTTGCCAGTTTTGTGCATGAAGTGCCAGTTTTCCCCCCAAAGGGGAGGCCAAAAGGTAAGTGCTTGGTGATTGTAGAGGGAAGTCATTGAGACTGTTTACCATAGGGAGGTGCCTTGTTTCCAGATTTGGAGGTGGAGGCACCCCATTGTTTTGTTCTAAATGTTCCTTGTGACTGAAACCTGGAGCCTTTGGAATGTCTTGATTGGCTCTCGAGGGGACTGGAAAGGACCAGTTCTTAGTAGGCCAGTGCCTACTAAATCTTGGAGGTTGCACTTGTAAGAAATCTTTCACAGTTTGTATAGATTTAGCTTTATCTTCCATCTTTTTTAACACTTCTTCAGCCTTATTACCAAAAGACGTTCCTGTTGTAAAGGAGCATCCAAAAATTTTGCTTTAACATTGTCAGGCAGAGTTTGCTCTTTTAGCCAATCATGCCTTCTTAGCATAGCTCCAGTTACAGCAGCCCTGCAAGAGGCCTCCAAGGAATCAAAACCACATTGCAAAGTACATTTTCCAGCTTGTTCAGCTGAATGTAATAAATCCTGCAAATCTTTATTTTCCACACAGTCAGAGATTATCATTTTCTGTTTAAGTAGTCCCATGACATGCTGTTGATATTTAAGCATATGAAATTGACAGTTTAAAGCCCTGATTGCCAAGGTTGCAGACATGTAAACCTTCTTACCCCATCTATCCAGCGCCCTGGAATCTCTATCAGAAGGGGTAGGATTTTTAGCAGTAGAGGCCTTAATGTCCTTGGGACCCTGAGAAATGGTTTCAGGATCAGCAGTAGGGTTTTGAAAAGGAATTTGTGGGAGTCAGGAACCTTGTAGTATCTGTCTGGCTTACTAGGAGCCGGAGGCAGAGAATCAGGAGTGATACTAGATTCTGAAAAAACATCATCAACAATGTCTAGAACAGGAGGTTTAGCCAAAGGCCTATGCTGAGGAAGAAGAAGAAAATCCCTAAGTCTCTTTTTATGATTCAGAGAAATCCTGACTTTCCCAGTGGAAATGTTCCCTTAAGGTATGTAAAGTTTCCCCAAAAGAAATATCCTCAGGGGGAGAAGCAGAAGAAATTGAATCTTCTGCATCAGAGTCCTCATAAGTAGGAATAGACAAATCCTGTTCATTAGAAGAGTCAGAAAAAACAGAATCCTGTTCAGAAGATTCATAATCAATGTCTTGCCTAGGCCTCTTAGAAGGAGGGGGTTGGCTACCCCTGATCAGAGTAATTAAATCTTTAGCCATTTTAATAATTTGTTTTTTAGGCATAGGGGCCTGCACATGTGGCCCAGGCATCAGTTTTTTAGACATAGATTTAAATTTTGGCCTTAGTTTTGAAGATGGCGCCGGTCTAATATACAAATCTGTAGGCCTGAAAACACCCTCAGAAGCCGGTGCCTGCAAAGCGGCTCCGGACCCATCTAAGGTAGAGACAGCCACGGGTTCCATAACTGAAGCATCTCGCGGCATACCGGACTCCGAATGGGTCTCAGTAGAGGCAAGCGAATCAGAAGTAGCGGGTATCAGAGGCTGTGAAAGCACCTCACTGAGTACCGGCGATCTGGCGACTGGTTTAGGAGAAGCGTCATCGTCAGTTTCGGACCTCAACGGTCTGTCTCTTTTTCTTTGCGTTTTTTAGGTATTCCAGTAGTCGGATTGCTAACCGACATTTCTTGATAATTAAGTCTTGAGCCAAAATATTTAGAAGCAAAAATATACCGACGTTTAATCATGCATTGATTAAATTTAGCACAAAACCGACAGCAAGGCACGTTGTGGTCAGGGCCTAGGCAAGGAACACAGTACAAATGAAAATCCTTATAAGGTATTTACTTCCCACAAGTAATGCAATTATTAACTTTTACTGACATCGTTAAGGAGCAAGAAAAAGTTTCCTCAACGGGGTACTTAGCTTTTAGTTGAAGACTTCGGTTCTGAAACTCGAAAACGAAAATTTCAGGAGTCGGCCGACCAGAACTTGTGAACTGCTTCTGCTTCGGGCATGGCAAGAAAGACTGATGTAATGGCGTTGCACTGCATGTTTTATACCCCTGACGACCTGACGTCATGGATGAAGGGATAACAACAGATGCAGGACCCAAGACTTTGTTAATCAGGCCAACTGAGGGTAACCTGCCAGCAGATTACCCAAATGTAATGACTGCAACAGTGAAACACGAAGAACATCGAAAGTATTTAGCTACAAAAATAGCCCGACGACGAATAGTTCGGGCATTGAACAAGGCACAAAACCGACAGCGAGGGATGTCATGGTCTGGGCCTAAACAGGTGATGCAGTAAGAATGAAAATCTCTATGAGGTAATTTGCTTTCCACAGGCAAGACAATTGTTATTTTTTTCTGACATCGGTTAGAGCAAGAAAAAAGGATCCCCAACGGGGTACTTATCTTTTTTGAAGACTTCGGGTCTGAAACTCGAAAACGAAAATTTCAGGAGTCGGCCGAGCAGCACTTGCGAACTGCTTTTGCTTCAGGCACCGCACAGCAAGAAATACAAAGACTTTGGTATTCAGGCCGGCTGAGGGCTACCTGCAGGCAGATAACCCAAATGTGATGATTGCAACAGTGAAACACTAAGAACATCAGGTGTGGTGATAGGAGTAGTAATGGTCCCCAACTATGCCAATCTTTTTATGACATCTTGAGAGGAAGAAAATGTGTATAAATTCAAGTTCATGGACAAAAATCAAAATTAATAAATATTTTACTGATGCTATTTTTATAGTTTGGAATGATACTAATAATTTGAGTGATTTTTTGAATATTAAATAGAGTGGAACGTAACAGAAAGTTTGAAATGAAATAGGATTATAAGAAAATTATGCATTTGGATATTTTATTAACCAAAATGGAAGAGAAAACCGACTACTAGGGCAGCAAGGAAGTCAGTGTGTGTGTGCTAAGAGTTATGTGGTTTATACTAGTTTGCATCTTAGTTGGCAAAAGGGACAATTGCTTATTTAGAGTGACCCAAGATACAGAAGTTTTTAAACAGGAAGTTTTTAGGTTAAAACTTGTTCATTAATAGAGAATATTCCAAGTTATTAATTAACAAACAAATAACAGATATTACGAATAAAAAACAGAGATACTCGCCTTGTATGCTACCAGTTATGAAGTTGTGTTAGGGAAGTGCCAGTGTGGATGGTAGTAAGTTTAAGGCAAAGAAATTTGATCATTCGCTAGATATAATTGCTATAAAAATTATTATTCAGGAGGACTGGAAGATTTTAGGTGATTTTCCCCTTAACTGTAGAGGTGGTTGGGGGCCTCATTTTGTTTATAAAATGGGGGTGTACAAAGAAAGATGTTATGAATATTAAGAAAGAAAAGAGGATAATAAATGGGGGATGATTAAGTGTAAAAACTGTAATCATTCTATGTATTTATTAACGGAGACATCTGTAGTTTGAGAAACAGGTGTTTTTATATTTCAAGTAAATTTACCTGTGCAGTTAAAATTATGATATATGTATCAATCTGTTCAAAAGGTGAATCATAGAAAGGACCTCTATAAATTTACAGAGGCATATATATCAGCATATTTATGCTATTAAATCTACACTCAACTAAAACACTATATATAAACACAACGACATATTTGGATGCATACTTTACTTCTGCAGTTTTGGAGAAAGATCAATCAGTTTATGAAAAAAATGTAGTTGAAGTCGTTAGCTTGAAAGGAGTATATCTGGTAGGTCAGTATAAATGCTTGTGTTGAACCTGGGTTGAATGAAGTGGAGAATTTTTAAGTGTTTTTGTACAGTAGTGCCCTGCAACCCTAATGTGTGTTTTTAAAGTTATGTGATCTTTTACGCATGGTATGTATTCTTTAACTAATTTATATGATGCTTTTTTCAGTAAGTCAAGTGATGTTTTTTAAGGAAATCGTATGATGCTTTTTGAAATACTCATGTGATTGTAACTACTATAAAAGTGCAGTTGATTTTACTTTTACTCGCAGCCTAAAGAAGTCTGGATAAAAGCATTAACTGTGAATTTTGTTTTGGATTAAATTCAGTTGTATATGTATTTGGTATGGATTATTTCGGATATTTGGCGATTGTTCTAGACTCTGTTTTTGATAAGTTTAGCCACACAGGTAAAAGACAGTTTTCCCTTGGCCTGTCCCTGCCAACCATTAAGCTGTTGCTGTGCCTGTACACATCTGTTTACCATTACTGGGGCAAGAACCAGTCACAGCATAGCCGTTAGGCAGATATGAGGGATTTTATTTGGGGGGTGCTAAACACTCCCACTGACATCAGGCATCTCCACTACCAGTTCCACTACAATATCATCATCTGCAAGACCCGTCCCTGGAGCTCCCCATAGTGACCCATGAGGTGAGACACTCTTTCTAGGAGACCTCCTGTACATGCAGGCTTCCAACTTCAGATACAGGCTCTCTAGGAATATGAAGCCAAAGTATGCCTTGCAAAGCAGGTTGGGCCAAGCAAGGAGTCATCACGGTGAAGTTTTTTTCTCAAGCCTACCTTCCCCAATATGTTGACACTGAATGCCCTTAGACTGGCAAACTGTGACATGTGGCTCATGCATGTGCCTGCTCCTGGTCTGCAGAAGAGTCATGCCTCTTCAGCCCCTCTTGCATGCTCAAGCCCAGTGATCACTCCGAGCTATGGCCTCAAAAGAGCTCAATGAAAAATCTGCCCAGCATGATTTCTTCCCCCTAAGAATAGGTGCATATCCCTGCATCTGCAATCCAGAGCCCAAGCCACTAACCAAACTTGACTCACCAGGGCAGCAGGCATGGTTTTATTGTTCACTGGTGTACAGCCATGAGAGATTTAATTTTGTCCAAACCTAACTCCTCCCCAGCAGCTGATGTGATGTACACACCCTGCAGTTGCAAGGGCCTGCTACGCCTTCCCTTTGGAACATGCATTTAAACACACCCAAAAAAGGCTACCATGTGAACATGGCTTGGAAGAACTAAGCATACATCCCAAAGTCCGTAACTTGCATGACACTCATCTTTCTTCCTAGCAGTTGCCAGCATTACAGCTGACTGGACTGCATTCTTCTCAACAGCATGAGCAAAATGATATCAGCCATTTTCACTCCCCTTTAGTTCATCCAGTGCCTTCACCACAGGTACAACTCCTTGTTTTAACCATATTTAACTAGCTAGGATGAAATAACAAGTACCAACCTTCTTAATCACTGCATATAGTTTAAAAATTTTCCCAGTGTTTTGGCTTGGGGAGGGTGTCGGGAAAACATTCAGCATGTGTTGTTCTCTCTAAGAAATTATAGTTACAGGAAAAGTTTATATTGGATACCTGAAGGCATTCAAAGGAGTTTGAGCCCAAATTCACAGTTTCCAGTGTGGTTATTTAAAATTTATAACTCTGTAGTCCTGGCTTTGTGGTACAGAGAATAAAACCCCTGGCTGTGACCCAGACAACCAGATATCAATTAGCAGCTCAAGAAGCTGGAAAAGCCAGGGGGGATGGGAAGCAAAAGATAAATGGCTTAAATTGTGGGGGAGCTGTTGTGACCTAGAGTTCCAAGGGAGTGGCATAGGCTGCTTCCAAAAGAACAGGTCATCTGGGGGTGGAGGAATGAGAGTGGATCCACCTAAGCAGGTGTGGTAGGCCTTGCAACAAGCTTTTCAGGGAAAGGGCATGTCTCAGTATAAGTGGCATAGGCAGTCCCTCCACAGCGATGGGGGCCCACATCACCGCCAGGGGAGGCAATAGCATATTAAAAGTATCTTAATGGCTGCTAGGATAAAGGCTCCGCAACAACTGGATTAGCTGGGGATAACTCTTGAGCTGTGAGGATAATTGGGCCAATCAACTGCACAAACGGTCAGCATGCAGCAAGGCACCAAAACATATATAAAAAATGTGTGTCTGTAAATTAGGTAGATTAAGTAGAACTTCATTACTAAAATACCAGTACACCACCACTGATGCTCTGTTATTTTGTTTCTCCTACACCGATTAGCAAAGATACGCCAAGTTGATATGGATTTGCAGCACTCTGCATTTTTCAGTCACTTGTAAACAAAGCACTGCACTTATGCAAAACTTAGAATTTACCTTGCTAATCGAGTATAAAGATAAAAGTACTACGGCAAGCAATTCCATTTATGACTGAAAAGCTGAACTACAAATAGTAAGCAAACATATGGGCACTGAAGTTCTAAAACCTGGTGGGGCAAGACGGAAACATAGCAGTATAGCTTAAAGGCATATTAGGGTGCATTTACAGTACTCACTTTAATGAAGAAGCTAAAAAGATGTCGTATCTGGCTGACAGTAGTCCCTCATTTTAAACAAGTTAGACAGACAGATTGTACTAATCAATCAGATGGCAAGGTAACAGCCTTGCTATCCTTGTTATACCCTACAGTGTACAGCTAATAACTGACCAATGCATGCAGCTGAAACACTGCTGCACTTTAGAAAGAAGCTATGTCTGACATACCCAAAAATACTTCAACACTTGTGTGACAGCTTAAATCTAAATAAGCTGCCAAGCAGCATATGATGTATTTTTGCACTTGCATATAAATATTTATTATGGGACGCTTGCCATCATGTTAATTTTCTCAATGAAGATTTTGGTCAGACAGAGAAAAAGGGCCAGTAGGCTGTGTAGTTAAACTGCAACTGTTACGACACTTTGCAACTAATACAAGTCAGTGTCTACTAGACAATGATACAAGTACATGAGCAAGGAGTTATCGTAAGATCAACTGGAAACAAAGCCTTGCAATGTTATCTTGAGTGATACGACTCGTGTATCTATGAGAGATTTTACCTGCAGTTACAGTTCAGGGTTCATAGGTGGTTATTTGGCTATTGACCAAGTGTCTTCTTAAGCTTAGCTGTGTGTACCCAATATAATGCTAGAGTAACCCAATATAGAGATCTTGCCAACTCTAGATTTTAGTTAGCAACAACTGCTCATATCTAGGAGGGCCATAGGTGAAATCCCGGGCAGGAATTTATGGTATCCCATCCAGTCATCCAGGATACACTTGAACATAAATGGACTTGCTTTGATGTGAACTGGTAGCCTATTCCAGAGGAGTGGCAACCTCTGAGAGACTCATCTGTCTCTCCAGTAGGTCCTATTTATATCACAGGCCAGGTTATGGTCCCTGGAGCAGGTGACCCTTGTCCCATTTGACTTGAGGATGTACAGCAATTCCATTAGGAGTGGATCCAATATTGTTCTGTAGGCCAGGCACAAGTATCCTCCAAGTAGTCTGTATGCTACTGAATACAGTGACAGTAACTTCAGTGTATGACATGCTGGAGGCCCTGAAATTTCTTGGTTAGAAATCTCGGAGGTCTGTCAAGTTGCTGCAGGTGCCTGGTAAGGTACATACCAAAGGGAGTAAGGTTTTCAATTACTGGCCTGCTGAGAGTCAAGTTACAGGGGCGTTATGATCTCTTTCACTCTTGAGGTAATGTCTTTGCTAATGAGGTGTGCGACGTAGAATGCATTCCTTACCACAGTAGACACGTGGTAATCACAGTTGAGGCTACAGTCAACTTGTGTTCCCAAGTCTCTCACTGCTGAGTTGTGACTTAGGGTATTGTATACACGACAGTCTTCAGGGATATCATTTTTACTGAAGGGGATTGATCATGAATTTTTTAGCACTGAGCCAGTCCATGGCTTTGGCACCAATCAATGGTTTGTGTAAGTCCCTCGAAGTATATTGACATTGTTTGAGGATTCAAAGACTGCACCTAATTTGCAGTCATCAGCAAATTTAGTCAGCCAAAACTCATCTGTTTTGGCCAGAACTTCTGATAAGTCTATTCCAAACAACAGGGGGCCCAACACTGACCACTGTAGAACCCCAATGGTGACAGGTCTGGTGGTTGGAGGTAAAGTCACCAACTTTGAGTGTGATCTGTCAGTCAGCCACTTAGCAACCCAACTGATGACATAAGGGTTGATATTCAACTGGGAGAGTTTATCAATGATGCCTGAATGTGGAACTGTGTCAAAGGCCTTGGATAAGTCAAGGTAGGCTGCATGTATAGATTTGCCTTTGTCTATGGCTCTGGTGACATTTTCGAAGAACTCCAGCAGGTTTAACAGGCATGACCTGCATTTGACAAAACCAAACTATGTCAGAACAAGGGTTTGCAGTCCTTATTTATAAGGTCCATGATGATTCGTTCCATGGCCTTCCAGATAAAGCTGGTTAAGCTTACGGGCCTGTTGCTGTACCTCCTTTATGAAGGGAGATGACAGCTGCGGTTTTCCATTCAGCAGGGACAAAAACCAGTAGTCAGGCTGTGGCTGAAGAGAGTACCTAATGGAATTGCTAACGTGTGTTTTAGACCATTTAAAACGCAACCTGGAATGCCATCCAGTCTCATAGAGGCTGTGATTGTGGCCTTGGAGAGAGTATTAATGACTTTTTCTTTGGAGATGCAAGGTGGGGGAAATGCAGAGGGAATACTTTGTGTAATATTCGGAGAAGATAGGGGGTGAAATTTTCACCAAACCTATTGGCCAATAGGTTAGCTATTTTCACAGGATTAGTATGTGTTGATGCCATCCACAGCTAGTTCAGCACACATCTGGGTCCTACCTTTTAGGTTACAGATAGAGCTGAAGAATGCCTTTGGTTATCCTTAGCTACTGTTGCTAATATTTTTTCAAAGTTGCCCTTAGAGGATTTTACAAGGTGTCTTATTTGTTTGTTCAAGCAGAGGAGGGTGTTCTTCCAGTGGTGGGACCTCTCTTTTTTATTCTCACACAGCAACTTCTTCCTCTTGTTGTATAATGTATTAATACTAGATGGCCACAAGGGAGCCTTGTTTTTTCTTGAGAATTTTGTTTTGACCCTATCAGACACAGCTGTGTCAATACATTTGTGTAAGTGTTTGTACAGGGCATCTGTGTCTACCTTAGTACAGCTGTCAATGCCATCTGTGGGAATAGGAGCTTGGAAATTATTTATGCCATATGTTAGGAGGGTATAATTAGCTTTGGTGAATTTTGTTAGCCTGATTTCACCTAAGAGGGGTTCAGGTGTTACAGCTAGTTTAAATGTGACCGATTTGTGATCAGATAACCAGTGAGGGCCCTATACTTGTGGTGGTGCAATGGTCACCAATGTTGGGGAGGACCAGGTCGAGAACATTTGAGCCCCTTATGGGTTTGCATACTATTTGTTTCAGGGCATTAGTGTTAAAGTCCAGGAACCTTTCTGCAAACATGTTGGTACTCGTATAAACATTTCCCAGTCAACGGACGGATAGTTAAAATCACCCATGATTAGAGTGTTTGGTTGTTAATTTGATGGTCTCAAGTAGGTCCAAATAAGCAGTGTGGGTACCTTGGTTCATTCAAGGGGGCATATAGCTAATGATGACTCAAAGTGGGGGGGGGGCCTTACCCACAGTTAGTTGAACTTGGAGCAACTTCACAGAGTCTTCCTGTTTAACCATTCTACAGGTGTATTTATCTTTGATGAAGATAGATACTCCTACTTTGGTTCTCACATGATCATTTTGCAGTCTGAAAGTGTGAAAGGCATTGTAGCCTTGCAAGGCCAGGATACTCTCTGTGGCTCTGAACCAAATTTCTGCGACTGCACAGATGTCAACATCCTCCAGGGAGAGTAGTGCTTCTAGAGAGTGCGGTTTCTGATTTAACTCCTAGAGTTTAATAGCATAACCTTTAATTTCTTTCAGAGTGATATTTTCACATTGAAAATTTTGTTCTTGAGACCTAGACTAAAAAAAGGCACTATGGGGGAGGCAAGTGCCTTAGCCAGTAACCGAAAGCCTAGAGGTGAAAGGTGAAGACCATCTCTGGCAATGCAGCATGGTCTATCAACCATGTCATCCCATACTGACAGGAACTGGATCCCCTTAGAATGACACCAGAAAATAAGCCAATTGTTGAAGTCAATCACTTCTGTTTATATTGTGGTATCAACCTAGGTGAGGGTAGAATGCTGCTCAAGACTAGGGACATACCTGCCCGACACACACATTCAGAGAGTTTAATCATGTCTCTCTTTATATCGTCCAGTCCACTCACATCAACATGAACTATGATGGAGTCATAACAGTACTTGTTGTTGAAAGACTTGAGTGCATGTGTGATCTGATGGATCACAGCACCTGATGGACAGCTGTCCGTAACCTTCTCCTTGTCCAGCCTGGTGATTGGGACATCTGTGCGTCTCACAATGGAGTCACCTATGACTAAAAAGTTTGGTTTAGATGTGCTTTTGCCTTAGGGGCTTATTTGGGGAGCCACTGGTGCTTGTGTTTGTTTGTGTATTGTGTGCTGTAGGTGCTGTTTAGGTGTAGCATGTTTGTGTATGGAAGGTCTCTGGTTTTTAGGCAGGTTTCTGGCGAGTACCTCTGTGTACGACTGTTTGTGTGTTGAGTGCATGGTTTGCGTAGGAGGTGTAGTATGCGAGCTGACAACTTGTTCAGTGTTACTGTTCTTTGAGTGAGAGCAAGGATTCTAGATTCTTAGTGTAGATGTATCTCTCACAAATTGTACTTATGTGACTTGCAAGTAGAGAGTTGTCAGTCAGTGTACATGAGGCAGGAGCTACACTGCCTCAGGATACCCATGTCAATCAGGATGGTAGGAGAAATGGAGTGAAACTGACCATCCATAATGCTAGGTTAAATCTTGTTTTCACAGTGGGGAGAAAAATGGAGGGGTGTGCTATAACTGGGTGCTCTAAATGGGGTCTATACTAATGGGATGCTCTATAAAGGGTCTATACTAGTGTGGGTTCTCTAAATGGTATGAGACTATTGTAGATTTGGTGGTTTGGGGACTGTTTAAGGGACAAAATCACAGCTGAGGTGCTCTCTGAGCAGCTAAGTGCAATTTAAGGACTTCTTGGCCAGATCACAGGCAGCAACCAAAGGAAAATTTATCTACTGAAGTTTTTACGCCTATAACTGCCAGTAGTTACCCCCCACAGCTCGGTAGTGCATGATGGTGCACAGAAGTGTGCTATGCATAAACAGATGAATGCAGTATAGCCAGTGGCTTGCCACCCAACTCTGTGGAGCTGTGTTAAAAAAAAGTGCAAACGCAGGGTTTATGTAGCAACAGTGAGCAAACTGAATTAAACAATTTAACCAATAAAAAGCTCAAAATTCAGCCCTGTACCAGCAACCATCAATCAGATGAGTCCTAACTGCACCCTCCTGCCACAAGAATGTAGGTTGGACCCTTTCCAACAAAAGATAGTCTGGTTAAGTGCTCAATTTAACAAACAGAACCAGATTCAGCAGGTCTGAATCTAGTCTATCCTACAGCAGACAAAAACTGCTGCAAATCAACAAGAACAGTTTAAATAAAAATCAGCAATATAGCAAAAATACAGTTTAAAAGTGCAAAATACAGTATAAAACTATACTTATGGTTAGCAGAATGCAACAGATACCTTGGATTCAACATGAATACAGCAAAGCAGTGGCTGATTGTCTAACTCTGTGGAGCTGTGTTAAAACAGACTCTTTGTGAGGTCTGGTATTAAACTTCTTCTGTTCAGTTATATGACTGATTCTGCATTTGGGTATGCAATTTACGGACAGCTTTAGATCACTTACTTCAATGAGAATGACATGCAGTGGAATTCAAGTACATTGCTATAAAAACCTATTTTGTAAGTAAACTACCCAGATGGTGTACCCAATATCTTCCTGCAATTAATCTGTTAATCTGCTCAAAAAAAAAAAAAGAGAGAGAAAATGTTCAGATTGAGAAATAAAGTGGTATATGTGATAAAGATATACATTCTGATGTGCTGTGGATGAAGTGAGTCCTTATGGATAACTCCATTAATGTAGTTAACATTTAATATATACATAAATCACAAATAAATTTGCCTTTTACCTTTTAAAAGTGCAGATTAACTGAAATGTGTCCAGTTACATTTCAGTGGGAAGGATTTAAAAAAAAAAATGACAACATATTTACCTCTGTTAACATTGGCAAATGGTCCGTCCACATCAACTGAACTGTGAGCAAACTCAGGCCCCCGAAAAGTGTGCTGAAGCTGCATCATACTGCCAATAGAAGGCTCACTTCCCAAGACTCCACCACTCCAGTACTCACAGTGGGTACCTGCCGCTTAAGAATCAGAACTTGATTAACACAGGTACATTTTAAAGAACAGGCAAGCAGCAAAAAACAAAAAAGGTAGAGGGATTCAGCCCTCTTTAATATGTCTACAACTATAACACTGAGGGGGGTTGAAATCAAACTACTTAAACAGATTTGCAGCTAATGACATCACTACATATTCATGGTCCACTTTTAAGCTCATGCAAAATGGAAAAAAAATGCAACTTACCAGATGATTTATCTAACTATTTTGCCAAAACTGAAACATCAACGTTCATTTCAGAAATTTCTTTTACTATAATTACAAGTAACTGTTAAGAGGCTTAGCATGGTTTACTATAGAAATCAAAACAAAGCAACACAGCATGACAGAAAATGATACAGTACAGACTAATGAGAGAGACTGGTCATTTGAGGGAGGGCATATGGTGGGCAACAGTATTCAGTACTCAGATGTTTGTAAAAAAATAAACAGATGGGCACTTTTAATAATCATGTGAAGAATACTTTGCGACTGTGAGGAAAAACATAACAGAATGGATCTTAGAAGATTCTAGAGGGACTAGTTGCAATAAAATAGGAAGCAGTTCTGGAAACTGATGGATATATTACCTACAAATTAGAGAGGAAGCTGTTAGAAGTCATATTAAAACATGTAGGTCAAACACTCAGGGAAGTGATTAGTTTGTGACAAAACTAAAAGGCAAGCACACGAGGATAGCTCCGAGGATAAACCAAGAGTGTATTTGTTTAAACTGACCTCCACTTACCATGGTGAAATCTGACAGCTCATATTTAAAAGATGGGTGGTAGTGGAGAAAGAAACCAATGTTCAAAGCTGCGTTACAACCATTAGATCATTGCCCCCATCCACCCATGAAAAGAGGTACAGTTGTGTCACAGAGGAATCAGACATAATTAAACAGATGGCATCTGACAGAAAAGGCTAGGGGCGACATGCATGAAGCAAGCACAGACTAAAGCAGGACAGAAAAGGCAGAAGTGATACTTTGAGACATACAAGTACAAAGTCATGCTATTTATGCCAAAAAATCCAAGTGCTGTACTAACTTTAGGTATCAGATTAGGGGACACGAGAAGAGATCCATATATTTAGTTGTTAAACTTACCAAGTACTGGCCTTCATAATGGTTGACTGCTGCAACTGTATGTTAATACTCCTGCTTCATGTATGTCTATTAAAATTCTGAAGGCAAATGGACCAACTTCTGACTAAGGGGAACCTTATCCTATCATTTGATATCATTGTATAATGTATACGTTGTTTTTTTTTAATTACTGATGCAGCATTTATTTTTAAGTATAATGTTTCCTACTAATGAACTGCAGCTATAGACTTTGAAAGAGATGCAGGATCAGAGACAGCCTTATACACCGGGTGGAGGTTACCTACAAGGTAATCTATAAGAAACAGAATATGACAATTCCTAAAGGCATTCGCAAACTGGTCAAGTTTTCCAACCCCATTTTTTTTAAGAAAGGTATCACTGCATCTTTTCAAGTCGATTCAGGTGGATTTCTCAAAGGCTACAAAACACAAGTATTATAAAGATCAGATCTCCCTGAAGTGAAGATATATGCTATTTAGAATGAGATGGACTACATAATCCATTTCTGAATATGGCAGTTGCATACTTGTCAGAATTTAAATTACTATTCATTACCATCTCCAGATCTGTGATAATTTTATTTATTTTTTTATAATTTGATTATCTTCTTTCTAATCTTAATATACATCCTTTTTTCACCAAATCTCATGTTTTTATATTTATTGACATTAAACATGAAGCCGTTGCTACTGTACCAAGTGTGTGATTTTCCAGAATTTTAACATCTTTTTACTGAAATAATTATGCTACCCAGATTATAAACATCAATCTATGTGGTTATTCAGAGCTGGTTTCCTGCTTTCAATCAGAGACTAGTCCCACTACACAGCCCTAAGGGACATTAGTGCTAACCATCATCAGGGACAGACAGATAACACTTGCTTTCATCCTAACTTGGAATTTGTTGCAAGTTATCATTGTTCTACCCTTTGAACAATTTTAGACTGCAAACAAGCCACCTGAAACAACTTGAAAAGCTACAAAATTACGTGCTATGACAGGCAGTTAGAAGCACCAAAGGTACACTCACCTTTTTAAAGACTTAAAAGGGGACAATCTCATTACAGTACTTTATTGTATCCATACTAGCACTTGGATGCTACTTTAAATTTCACATTTCTGAACTGCTGCATCAACAACACTCATAGTAGCAATCTGCTGCTACACATTGACATGGCAAAGTCCTTAAACAAAGGTAGTTTTCCTGTACTGGTTGACAAGCTATAAAACCAGCTGCTCAAGGATGTTAGAGAGGCAACATTGTTATCTACAGTTAAAAGTTTGTTCGGAAGTTTTGTAGCTCTCGATAGATTCAAAACATTATTTGTTGGCCATAGACTCCATGAAGGTGCTTATACAGGACCACCAAGTCTTGTTGAGTACCTTCACAAGGTGGACCCTGTTTTTTCACAAAATCTCACCAAGATGACACAGACATATAGACTATTTTATATAGCATATATCATGAAAAGAAGTAGGTTACAAAATAAAAAAAGACAGCTGGATGTACAAGACCCAGGATAAAAAAATGTCCAATCCTACTAGGTGCACTGGTGCCAGAACTGGAAAAAAATGAGTGTAGAAACCTCAAGACAAGGAAACATTCCTACAATGGGGCTAGGCCAGGCCCAGGGGGAGGATGACCCCCCCCCCTCATTGTAGAAAGAAGCAGTTCACAAAAACAACAAAAACTGATGGGCCAAAAATGAGCCATAAGGATAAGAAAGAAATGATGTATTGTTACTAGTATACAAGAAGCCCTGAATTTCCAGACAGAAGATATACAAAAGGACTCAAAAATAAAACTGTTTTGGCTAAATTCGGCTGTGTTTTTAGATATACAAAAGGACTGAGAGAGAAATTAGAAGAAAGAAAAATACTTCCACAAGAAAAACTGTCAGAAGCTTCAAATAAAAATTTGTATTCATTAATACAACAGATTTATGAAAAACATTATATAGACCAAGAAACTCTGGGCCGTTAGGAAAAAGAAGCAACTGAGGAGGTGCGAAAATATAGACAAACATCTAGAGACTTTTGAAAGGTATAAAAAAGAAATATGGACATGGGGAAAAAAGAGAGATCTGACATGGTGTAATATTTATGAAAAGGAGAAAACAATCTACCCAAAACAAGCAACCCCAAAGACATTCAAAGAGAAATACAGGCAAAGGCATCCAGATATGGAAAAATTCACAAAGAAAAAAAAAAGGATCAAAAAAGGAACGTACAACAGAAGATTATTAAAGTAGAAGTTAAACAGAAGATGAAGTTATGGAATACTTGTGAAATGAAGGATTTAGTGGAGAAAGTCTAACACAAGTTACATCACAGCATATGAAACGAGTCCCCAAAGTACGGAGTAGCATGAAGAGCAGAAGACATCCTAAGGAATAATACAGACATGGGAAGGAAAGAGATTTAATATGGTGCAATACATGCAAAGGAGAAAGCAAAACTAATCAATACAAAAAGAGCAGCACCAAAGATAACGGAGGAGAAATACAGGTAAAGGCACCCGGACATGGAAAAATTTTACAATACAGAAAAAAAAAAAGAAAACAGAGGAAAAGTAGGAAAGATGATTAGTGATGGAGAAGTTAAATAAATAGAAACTAAGGTCATGGATTACCTGCAAAGTGAAGGATTTAGTGCAGAAAATCTAACTTGGATAACATCAAGGCAGGCTAGAACAATGGATCCCCAGATTAAGGAGAAAGCAGTGGAGTGGGAAACATCTGATCAGTTGCCATACGAAAATACACTGGGGCCTTTTATAAGGAACCAGTACAAACGTTCAGTTGGAGTTGCACAGCAGGAGAAGGAACAGGAAACTGTGACAACTCTGATGCAGTCAATTTTGTGGACTGATATAGGCAGGCCAGTGAGCTCCCATATGAAAGATTAACTGATGATAGGATGAAACTGAAGCGAATGTGGCGCAAAGATGCTCTGGAACTTTCTACAGAATGCCTACAGGAAACGGAGAACAAAAAATGTGCCCTCAATTTAGAAGAAAATGGTCTAAGACAAGAGTTGCTTGATTTAATAGAAATGGACAAACATATTAAGAGCAAGAAAGAAATAGGACTACAAAAAGTCAATAAAACTCCAAAAGTTATTAGTTTGATAAAACAAATTAACACAGTAATTAGGACTGCCCATAGAGATTCATGTGATATAACAGAAGTATATAGGATATATTACTGTGCAGCTAAATTAATTACAGATAAAGTCTTACCACAAAAACACAGGGTAGCAAGGGAAAGGAAGTGTAGAAATTTAATGCAATAATGGAAGCTATCGAACAGAGAAAACTATAAAGCAATTAAGAGAAAGAAGTGTCACTGTTAGAAGAGTGTAGAGAAGGAAACAGATCAACAAAAATACTCGGATGTGTTAAAAGCAATGTGCAGTATCAAAACAGATAAAGATCTATCATGCACTATCGCAAATAATAAACTAAAAATATCTGCGTAGGCAAAAAAATCTAGAAGATATGCAGATTAATATAAAGGAACAGTACAAAATAAGCAATTTACTGATGATCGCAAAAAGTTTTTTGGAAACAAGGCAAAAGGAATTGACACCCCCCCCCCCCCCCCCAAAAAAAAAAAGAAATAGATAACATTTTGGAGAAATATCTATGAAGATCCTGTGGAACATAAAGATGCTAAAAGGACAGAAGTGAAAAAAAAGAAGCAGCAGCAAATCCCCATTTCATATCCTGTACATTCGAAGAAAAGTACAGTTTTGTACCTACCATAAATGTAGATGTTCGAGTGCTAATACAGCTGCAGTCATAACAGATGGGTTCTCCTGCCGTCAGGCGGGTCCTCGGTCGGCCAAATTCCAAAGTCTAGGTCCGGCGTCGGTTGTCGTCGCTTCTTCCCTGACGTCAGTGCGACAGGGGTATAAAAGAACCAGCCGACGCCATTTTCTTCAGTTTTTCTTGCCCCAGATGTCAGGTGCCCCCAGAAGGAAGGCAATACACAAATTTGTGTAATAAAGCAATGCCATATAATCAAAATACAATAGTGCAAGCAAATACATCATGAATGAATACCCCAATCAGGTTGCATGATGAGGTGTTAGCCAATAGGCCTGTCCCAAGAGGGGAAGGAGGGAGGGAAACCTGGACTGCAGCTGTATTAGCACTCGAACATCTACATTTATGGTAGGTACAAAACTGTACTATGTTCATCGTGCATACAGCTGCAGTCATAACAGATGGGTAGAATCCCAAAGCTAAGAAAGGGGTGGTAGGCACTAGGTGGAACTAGGAGGAGCCAGAATGCCCTGCAAGACTGCAGTGGCAAAGCCCGCTCTAGATTTGGAGTATAATGGAAGGTGGTAGTGCTTGGAGAAGGTATGCACAGAACTCCAAGTGGCTGCTTCCAAAATATCTTTGGTAGGAATTCCTCTGAGAAAAGCTGCAGAGGTAGCCGTGGCCCTTGTGGTGTGAGATCTGATGCCTGTAGGTACAGTTTTGCCATGAAAAGAATAACAAAAGCGTATGCAGTGGGCTATCCATTTTGAGATTGTCTGTTTGGAAATTGGCTTCCCTTGAGCTCCTATAGCATAGGACACAAAGAGCTGTTCTGATTTTCTGAAAGGCTTTGTTCTGTCCAAATAATAACGCAGTTGTCTGTGGATGTCCAAGGAATGTAGTAATCTCTCCCCTTTGTTTTGAGGATTAGGATAAAAGGTAGGTAAGTGTATAGCCTGATTCAAAGCTACCCTGGATACCACTTTTGGCATAAAGGATGAGTTGGTTCGTAAGGAAACTCTGTCCTGATGGAAGATGATAAAAGGCTGCACAGCCATGAGAGCTTGTAGTTCCGATACCCTACGAGCTGAGGTAACAGCCAGAAGGAAAGCTGTTTTCCATGACAAATATTGCAAATCTGTTGAGGCCGCTGGCTCAAAAGGAGGTAAGGTCAGCTTTTCTAGAATGAAATTGAGATCCCAAGCAGGTATTGGTTGTTTCTTTGGGGGTTTTAGATTCTTAGCCCCTCTGAGGAACTGTCTTAAGAGGGGGTGAGAGAATAAAGGTGGATCAGTGTTGTATTCTGCAGAAATGGCTGAAGCATGGATTTTGATGGAGGAGAATGAAAGTCCACTGCTTAGCAGCTCAGCTAGATACTGTAATATTTGAGGTAAATTCAGTTTTCCAGGATCCTGGCCCTTTTTCTCATTCCAGACACAAAACCGTTTCCATTTTGCGGAGTAAGCTTTTCTAGTAGATGGCCTTCTGGCCTCCAAAATGACATCCTGCACCTCCTTGGAGAGAAGGGTCTGTTGTGATGCTAAGGAATCTTCCATGCGGCTAAATTGAGTGGTTTTAGCTGACTGTGAAGAGTTTTGAAGCTGTGCTGAGTCAGAAGAAGAGGCATTAGAGGCAGGGTCCATAGTGGGGAATGTGTCAGGCTCCTCAGGAGTGGGTACCAGTGTTGTCTTGGCCAGTCTGGAGCAATGAGAATCATCTTTGGTCTGTCTGCTCAGGTTTTTAATAGAACTTTGGGCAGCAGAGGAAGAGGTGGGAAGGCATAAACTGTCATTGATGTCCAACTGAAAGAGAGCGTCCACTCTCCAGGCCTTTGGATGGAAAATCCTTGAGCAGAATTTTGTCAATTGGTGATTTTTGTGGGAGGCAAAGAGATCTATGTCAGGCCTTCCCCATGCTTGAATTATCTCTGTAAAAACTTGAGGATGCAACTTCCATTCGTGTGGATCTGTCATATTTCTGCTTAGGTTGTCTGCCAGCGTGTTTTCCTTGCCTGGCAAGTACTGTGCTTGAAGTTCGATTTGTAAGTCCAGAGCCATGTTCCAAAGTGACATGGCCAGCCTGCATAGGGGGTATGAATGGGTTCCTCCCTGTTTGTTTATGTACCATATTACTGTGGTGTTGTCCGTCCTTATCAAAAGTTGACCTGGTTGCAGAAGGTCTTTGAAAGCTGTAATAGCATTTATTACTGCTAGCATTTCCTTTTGATTAATGTGAAGGTGCTTTTCTTATTGGGACCATTTGCCCTGAATGCACCGATCTGTCATGTGAGCCCCCCCAGGCGTAGTCCGAGGCGTCTGTTGTGATGACTTGATTTGCTTGAGGCTTGCTGAATGGGAGACCTGTGTTTGTTTGGCATGCTTGAGCCCACCACAGAAATTCCTTTTGAAGACATGGAATTAGTGGTATTATTGTTTCCAAACTGTGGCTGTGTTGAGACCATAGGTTTTTCAGGTACCATTGAAGTTTCCTCATATGCAGCTTTGCACATGGGATTAGTAAGATGCAAGATGCCATGATTCCCAGAGCCTGCAGGATTTTCCTTGCAGTCAGCCTGGTGAAATTTGCTAGTGTTCTGAAGTACTGAGTTAGTTGCCCCTGCTTCTCTGGCGTGAGGTAGGCCATCTGGGTGTTTGTGTCCAAGTTGGCACCCAGGAAAATTATTTTCCGAGAGGGTATTAGCCTTGACTTCTTTTTGTTGACTGTGTATCCCAGAGAATTCGACAACATTATTACATAAGCCAGATGTTTCAGAAGTATGCGCTTGCTGTCCGCTTGGATCAGGCAGTCGTCCAAATAGGGGTACATTTGTATCCCTTGAAGTCTGCAGTAGGCAATTACTGATGCCAGGCATTTCGTGAATACTCTGGGCGCAGTAGATAAGCCAAAGGGCAATGCAGAGAATTGATAATGGGTTGTACCTGCAAGAAATCTGAGGTATCTTCTGCAATTTTGTCTGATTGGGACATGCAGGTATGCCTCCTTGAGGTCCAATGTTACCAGCCAAGACTCCTTGCCCAGCATGGGAAGAAGCTGCTGTAGAGTGAGCATCTTGAATTTTGGTACGAGTAAAAATGTGTTTAGGATGGCTAGGTCCAAAATAGGTCTCCAATCTTTTCTCTTCCTTGGTACCAGGAATAGTCTGGAATAAAAACCTTGACCTTGTTCGTGAGTAGGTACCTCTTGAATAGCTTTCATGTCCATGAGATCTGAAATTTGTCTTTGTGCCTCTGCCCTTTGATTGTGTGGCAGGTTTGGCATGCCTCTCATTTTTGGAAGGGTGTGAAAATGGAATCTGTAGCCTCTGTTTATAATGTCCAGGATCCATTTGCCTTTTGTGACAATATGCCAATTTTTTGAAAATAATGCCAGTTTTCCGCCTAAGGGTGCTGCCATTTGAGCCTTGCTTGGCATGCAAAGGGGAAAGTCATTGGGCTTGCTTTCTGAATGGCTGCGAATTATCCTCACCACCTCTTTGTGTAGGAGCTTGCCATTGTCTGCCTCTAAACGATCCTTGGGATTGCCCTCTGCCCCTTGGGCGCCTGTATCTACCTCTTTGGGGTCTGTCCGTGGCTGGAAAGGACCAATTTTTGGAAGGCCAATTTCTACTGAAACGTGGGGGCTGTACCTGTAGAAAATCTTTCACTGTTTGCATTGATTTAGCCTTTTCCTCCATTTTCCTTAATACCTCCTCAGCATTAGCACCAAATAATACATCCTTTTGTAGAGGAGCATCTACTAATTTAGCTTTGACATGATCTGGTAAGGTTTGTTCCTTGAGCCAGGCATGTCTACATATGACTGATCCTGTAACAGCAGCTCTACATGAGGCCTCTAAAGCATCAAAACCACATTGTAAGGTATGTTTACCCACTTGTTCTGCACTATGCATCAAATCCTGCAACTCCTTCAAGTCTGGTTGTTCAGGTTGTGACATTTTACTTCTCAATTGTGATAACAGAAACTGTTGGTACTTTAGCATATGGAACTGGCAGTTTAATGCCCTCATGGTTAAGGTGGCTGAGGTATATACCTTTTTTCCCCCACCTTTCTAAGGATCTGGAATCTCTCTCGGAAGGTAATGGATTTTTAGCAGTGGAGGCCTTAGTTTCTGGGTCAGCAGCATGGCTTTTGTACAGAAATTGGTGCGAGTCAGGAACCCGGTAGTACCTGTCAGGCTTGACTGGGGCTGGAGGTAGAGAATCCGGGTTAAGGCAGGCCTCCGAGTACACATCATCTAGTATGTTCAAGACAGGAGATATAGCCAGAGGCCTGTGCTGAGGTAGCAAGAGAAATTCCCTAAGCCTTTTCTTGGAATCTGAATAATCTTGGCCTTCCCAATGGAAGTGTTCCCTTAAGGTATGCAAAGTTTCCCCAAATGAGTAATCCTCTGGGGGGGATACAGAGGGAATGGACTCCTCTGCATCAGAGTCTTCAAAAGGGGAGTAAGAATGTTCCTGTTCATCAGAGTGCTCTGAGATAATGGAGCCCTGATCTGAGGAGGGGGATTCTTCCTCCACTCTGGGCCTTTTGTCCTGGGGGGGGGTTGGGAACGCCTGATAAGAGTAATTAAATCCTCAGCCATTTTAAGCATCTGTTTTTTAGGCATGGGGCCTGGAGATGGGCCCTGTGTAGCTTGTCTCTTAGAATGCATGGCTGCTTTAGACTTAGTGAAAGCCTTGATGGAAAAAGAAGAGGAAGGTCTGAGGACACCTTGAGAGGAGATAGACCTGTCCACCTTTTGAGATTCACCGCCAAGAGTGGCTTCGGTATCTGTAGTTGGGGTGTGGGCCGAGGAGCCTGCGACCTCGGGCACAGAAGACACCGCCAATGAAGTGTCGTCGGTAGTCAGGGGCTGCGTAGGCACCTCGCTGAGAACCGGACCACCTGTAGTCGGGCTTTGGTGTGGTGTCGGTAGAGGCCGCGGACCTTGTGTGTCGGTCCTTATCTTTGCGCTTTTTAGACAAAACTGGAGTCGGAGTATCCGACGACATAATATAGTTAAATTTTTTGCAAAAATAATGCTGGGCGAACTCCGCCCGACGCTTAATCGTGCGTTTGTTGAATTTAGCACAAAAGTGACAGACCAAGACGTCGTGGTCTGGGCCTAAACAAGGAATACAGAGGGAATGGAAATCCTTATGCGGTATTTGCTTCCCACATGAAATACAATTATTAACTTTGTCTGACATCGGTCTGAGGCAAGAAAAGTTTCCCCAACGGGGTACTTAGCTTTCAAGAAGACTTCGTTTGCAAAATTTTCGTACTTTCAGGAGCTGGCCGACCGGCACTTGCGAACTGCTTCTGCTTCGGGCACCGCGCGGCAAGAAGACTGAAGAAAATGGCGTTGGCTGGTTCTTTTATACCCCTGTCGCACTGACGTCAGGGAAGAAGCGATGACAACCGACGCCGGACCTAGACTTTGGAATTCGGCCGACCGAGGGCCCACCTGACGGCAGGAGAACACATCTGTTATGACTGCAGCTGTATGCACGATGAACATCAGCCAGAGAGATTGAAACAAAGTTAAGAAATGTTCCTAATTGGAAAACCCCAGGCCCAAATGCAGTACCTAACTACTGGCTAAAAGTATTAGCATCTTTACACAAAGATTTATCCCTGACTAGGAACTATTTATATAACCAACCTGACCAGACACCAACCTGGTTAACAATAGGAAAAGTAATACTCCTACTTAACAGTGAATCTGCAAGCTATCCTAAAAACTATAGACTAATAACTTGCCTTCTGACGACATATAAACTATACACTGGAATTGATGCTGACACAATTTACAGTCATTTAGAAGAAAACTCAATTGTGGCAATAGAACAAATGGGTAATAAAAGAAAATCATACAGAACCAAGGATCATTTTCTGTTAAATAAAGTAATAATGGAGAAAGTACAGTTGTGTACACCTACCATAAATGTAGCTGTTCGAGTGTATTCACTGTTGCAGTCATTGCATTTGGGTAATCCTGCTGGCAGGTTGCCCTCAGCCGGCCTGAATTCCAAAGTCTTGGGTCCTGCATCGGCTGCTGTCGCCCCTTCCCTGACGTCAGGTCGTCAGGGGTATAAAAGAAGCAGCCGACGCCATTTTCTTTAGTTTTTATTGCCCCAGAGTTGACAAAATGTGTATGTGTATATATATATATATATATATATATATATATATATATATATATATATATATATATATATATATATAATCTATATATATATAAATATAATTACATGCACCAATATAAAATTTACCTTCGTCTACAAGCAAATACACCACATAGATTGTATAAATCAGAGAAGGAAAGATAGGTTCCATCAGAAGAAAAGGGGGATGGTGGGTGGGTAACCTGGACTGCAACAGTGAATACACTCTAACATCTACATTTATGGTAAGTGTACACAACTGTACTATGTTCTTCGTGTTTCACTGTTGCAGTCATTACATTTGGGTAGAGTCCCAAAGCTAAGGTTGGGAGGCTGGCGCTAAACAGCATTAGGAGCGGCTATGAGGCCCTGCAGAACTGCAGTGGCAAAGCCTGCCCTGGATTTAGAGTAGAATGGCAGATGATAGCGCTTTGTAAAGGTGTACACTGAACTCCAAGTAGCAGCCTCTAAAATGTCCTTGGTAGGTACTCCCCTGAGAAAGGCTGTTGAAGTGGCTGCAGCTCTGGTTGAGTGTGGCCTAATGCCCTTAGGTACTGGCTTGCCATGGTGTACATAGCAGAAACGAATGCAGTGGCCTATCCACTTTGAAATAGTCTGTTTTGAGATAGCCTTTCCTTGTGATCCTGCAACATATGTCACTAGTAATTGCTCTGTCTTTCTGAAAACTTTGGTTCTGTCCAAGTAGAATCTAAGCTGTCCGTGTACGTCCAAAGAATGCAGAATTCTCTCCCCCTTGTTCTGTGGATTTGGATAAAAGGTTGGCAGGTGAATAGTTTAGTTGAGAGCCACACTGGACACCACCTTAGGCATAAATGTTGGGTTTGACCTCAGAGAAACCCTGTCTGGATAAAAAATGATAAAAGGTTCCACAGCCATGAGTGCCTGTAGCTCTGAAACTCGTCTTGCAGACGTTATTGCCAGGAGCAGAGCTGTTTTCCAAGATAAAAACTTTATATCAGCAGTAGCAGCTGGCTCAAAAGGAGGCAGGGTGAGTTTTTCCAAGACATAGTTGAGGTCCCATGCAGGCATTGGTGATCTGCTTGGAGGTCTTAAATTTTTGGCTCCTCTGAGGTACTGCTTTAATAAGGGATGAGAAAAGATTGGTGGCTCTACATTGTAATGAGCCGAAATGGCAAAGGCATGAATTTTAACAGATGAAAAAGATAGGCCTTTGTCCAGCATCTCAGTTAAGTATTGCAAAATCTGAGGAATATTTGGCACAGCTGTATCAGTTCCTTGTGCCTGGTTCCAAGCACAGAATCTCTTCCATTTTACAGCATAACATTTTCTAGTACTAGGCCTTCTGGCTTCCAAAATGACATCCATCACAGCTTTACTGAGAGGTGTGTTTTGTATGACTACATTATTCGCCATGCTGTCAGGTTTAAAGTTCTGAGTTGGCTGTGCAGGATCGGACTGTTTTGCTGGGACAGTAGACTAGGTATTTGAGGTAAGGTCCAAGCTGGGCATTGAGACAAGCTCCTTAGTATTGGATACCAGTGCTGGCGGGGCAAGTCTGGGACAATCAGTATCATCTTTGGCTTCTCCTGTCTGACCTTTAGGAGTACCTTGAGGAGGAGAGGCGGAGGGGGAAATGCATATACGGATAGGTTTTTCCAGCTGAAAGATAGGGCCGTCCACTTTCCATGCTTGTATGGGATAAATCCTTGTGCAGAATCTTTTTAGTTGGTAGTTGTGAGGGGAGGCAAATAGATCTATGTCCGGGCATCCCCATTTCCTTGTTATCATGCTGAAGACTTGTGGGTCCAGGTGCCACTCGTGGGGATCCATGAGGTTTCTGCTTAGTGCGTCTGCCAGAGTATTTTTCCTTCCTGGCAGGAATTGTACCTGCAGATGTACCTGGTAAGTCAATGCTGTGTCCCACAAAGTCATGGCTAGTCTGCAAAGGGGGTAAGAATGTGTGCCCCCCTGCTTGTTTATATACCACATGACCATGGTGTTGTCTGTCTATCAGTAGTTGTCCTGGATGAATTAGGTCCTTGAAGGCTGTCAGGGCATTTTGAACTGCTAGCATCTCTTTTTGATTGATATGTAGATGCATTTGGTTTGAGGTCCATGTGCCCTGAATGCATCCTCCTGCAATGTGGGCCCCCCAGGCATAATCTGATGCATCCGTTGTTAGTGTCTGCCTGGCTGGGGGTAATGTGAATGGCTGTCCCTTGTTTTGGTGACAAGCCTTTGCCTACCATCGAAACTCCTGTTGCAGGCAGGGAATGAGAGTAATTAGAAGTTATGTACTCACCATAACGTTCCATCTGAGTAGGTGTATTCATTTGTCTGCAACCTGTGGGTTATGGATCCGATATCGGATCCGAACCGGCATGGTTTACCAGCTATGGATCCAAGCTCTCAGCTCCTCCCCTCACCCATAATGCCCTGCTCCACCCTCATGACCTCAGATCGAGTTTGCCAACAGCAAGAACACCCTGAAAAGGGTAACACATAATATGCAGGAAACTGAAAGGCCAGGGGGATAGGAGGGCGGGATGGTTGCAGACAAATGAATACACCTACTCAGATGGAACGTTATGGTGAGTACATAACTTCTAAATCTGAAGTAGGAGATTAATTTGTCTGCAACCTGTGGGACAGAGTCCCCAGCTACCTGAATCTTGGGCGGCCATCATGGAAGGATATTCCGAGCACCGCGGAGCCAAAGGATGCTCTACCCCTAGATGCAAGATCCAACTTATAGTGGGAAATAAAAGTATGAGATGAAGCCCACGTGGCTGCTGCACAAATATCATCTAGAGGAATCCTAGCCTTAAAGGCTGCCGAGGTAGATACTGACCGGGTTGAATGGGCGTGTACACCCTCCGGTGCGGGCCTTCCTGAAGCTTGATAAGCCAATAAGATACACTGTGAAATCCAGCGAGACAGAGAAACTTTAGAAATTGGCTTGCCCAAATTAAATTTAGCAAAGGAAATAAACAACTGGTCGGATTGCCTATGACCAGCCGTTCTGTTTAGATAAAATCTAAGTTGCCTGTGAACATCTAAGGAGTGAAGCTTGTATTCACCTTTGTTTTCATATTTAGGAAAGAAAACAGGGAGGTTAATGGATTGATTGATGTTTGCTTCAGAAGCTACTTTAGGAAGAAAGGACGGGTTGGTCCTGAGGTAAACACGGTCCGGATGAAATACCAAGTAAGGAGGTTTAGCTGATAATGCTTGGAGCTCTGAAACTCTCTTGGCGATGTAATGGCTACTAAAAGGCTGTCTTGAAAGACAAGAATTTGAGATCCACCGTAGCCGCTGGTTCGAAGGGGGGGGGCGGTCAAGGCCTGGAGAACTAAGGAGAGGTCCCAAGGAGGAACCGCTTGTTTTACAGGGGGCCTGAGAAGGAAAGTACCTTTAAGGAAAATTTTACACAACTTGGCTGACATGAGTGGACTAGAGTCATGACCAATGTGATAATGAGAAATTGCCGCCAGTTGTACTTTGACTGTGGAACTGCTGGCACCATCGTTAAAAAAGAGTGGTTAGAAAGTCAAGCACTAAAGGGAGAGGAACCGTGAAGGGATTCAGGCCTTGCCGCTCCGCCCACAAAGAAAACCGTTTCCACTTGCTGCGGTAGACTTTCCTAGTGGACGGTTTATGAGCTGCCACCAGGATTGCCTTAACAGGTGACGAAATACGGGAGTCCTCATCAAGAGTGGAACTGGAGCAGCCAAGCGGTCAGCTTCAGGTTGTCCAGGTTCGGAGGAGATATGCAGGATGGGTGGGATATCAGATCCGGAATGGGATCTAGAATCCAAGGAGGATTCACCAAGTGAGACCTTAGAAAGGGGAACCAGATCTGTCGAGGCCAAAACGGAGCAATGAGAATCATTCTGCAACCCACCCGAGAGGCTTTCTGAAGAACTTGGAGCATCAGAGGCAAGGGTGGATAAGCGTACAGAAGACCGGGTGGCCAAGCATGCACCACAGCGTCTCTTGGAGAACCTCCTGGAGGGGGTATCACAGCGAAAAAACTGTCGCACTTGGTGTTTGAGAGAGAGGCAAAAAGATCGCATGAAGGAGTTCCCCACCGTGCAAATATGCGTTCCGCTACTTAAAAATTGAGAGACCACTCGTAAGGGGTCAGAATGGTGCGACTGAGCTTGTCCGCCAGGATTTGGACCGACCCGGAATGTGCATTGCTATTAGAAAGCGGTTGGTGGAGATTGCCCATTCCCAAACTCTCATGGCTTCTCGACAAAGGGGGTAAGACCTTGTTCCCCCTTGCTTGTTGATGTACCAGACAACAGACATGTTGTCCGATTGAATCGCAATTGTTCCCAAGGGAAGAAAGTCCTGAAGTGCTAGCAACGCTAAGAGCACTGCTCTCATCTCTAGAACGTTGATATGCAGTAAGGTCTCTGAATCGTTCCACGTGCCTTGGACGGTCCGGCCATAAAATGCCCCCCACCGAGGCGGAGGCGTCCGTGGTCACCGTGGCGAGAGGAGAAGCACAAAATGGGCGGCCTCCGTGGAGATCTGGGGAGTGGAGCCACCACAGGAGGGACCGCTTGCAAGCCTTGCTGATCGCAATGGGATGATGCATAGGGAGAGCAAGGTATGACCATTGTACTAAGAGAGTCCACTGGAGGATGCGCATATTGAGCCTGGCAAGAGGAAGAAGTGCTATAGCAGACGCCATGGACCCTAGAGCCCTCAGGACCAACTCCGCCGGAACAGAACTTGAGTGGAGAATGGCCCGCACCTGGAGCTGCAGATTTTGAACTCTGTCCGCAGTGAGGAAGGCTTTTAAACTCCTTGTGTCTAACCTGGCCCCTATAAAATCTAAGAGCTGTGTGGGCGCCAGGTTGGATTTCTTTGTATTTATTGTAATGCCCAGAAAGGGAGCAAGATGGAGAAAGGAGTCTCGCCAATAGTAGTAGATGCCTTGTTGGGGTGGTAAGAAGCCAGTCGTCCAGGTAGGGGAAGACCTGCACCCCCTGAAGCCTCAGGTGGGCCGCTACCACTGCTAATACTTTGGTGAACACCCTGGGGGCTGTGGTGAGACCAAAGGGAAGGACCCGAACTGGTAGTGACTGGCTCCCAGCGAGCGGAGGAACCTCCTGGGCGCCTGTCCATCAGGATGTGGTAGTGCATCTTTGAGGTCTATAGAACACATCCAGTGATTTTCTCCCAGAAGGGGGAGAATAGATTGCAGAGTGACCATTCGGAATTTTTCCTTGGGGACTGCCAGGTTCAAGAGAGGAAAGGTCTAAAATTGGTCTTAGTTCCCCCGTCTTTTTTGGCACTAAAAAGAACCTGGAGTAGAACCCTGATCCGATCTGGTCTGGGGGGACGGGCTGGATGGCTCTTTTCTTTAGCAGATGGCCAATTTCTGCCAAAGCGGCCTCCCGTTGACCGGGTGGAACGTCTGGGAGGGACTTCAACTTTGGTAAGTGACGAAAAGGGATGCGGTATCCTCTGGATATGATCTGGAGAACCCAGCGGTCTGATGTTATGGACTCCCATGCCGCTAGGTGCCCCAAAAAACGTCCCCCGACTGCCTCCAGAGTGGAGCAGCCGGGCAACGCCTCAGGGTTGCTGCGCGGGGCGTTCAGAGAAAGGTTCTCTGGACCCGAAGTTCCTGGGAGCCCCTCTGCCTCTAGGGCGGCGTCCTCCCTGTCCTCCTCTGCCATGGAAGTACTGGTTGTCCGGAGCAGGCTGGGATTGCTGCGACTTCCGGAACCACATCTTCTTCTGACCCTTTTGGTTCCTAGAGTAGGGCCTCTGGGGTGCAGAGAAACGGATTCTGACGGCAGACAGCGTCTTCCCGTCCTTCTCGCTCTGGGTCAAAGTGTCGCGAACGGTTTTGCCAAAGAGGGCAGAACCATCAAAGGGGGCATTCGCAAATGACGCTTTGAAGGGCTCAGAAAAATCGCAGTGACGGAGCCAGGCCTGACGTCTAGTGACTAGGCCTGCCCCTGCGGCTCTAGTGGCGCCTTCCGTAGCATGGGAGAGTAGCCGCATAGAGGTATTAGTAACTGATCTAAGAGTGGCCATGCGGGTGGAGTGCAGCATTTTGTCCTCCTCCGACATGGACTCTGGGGGAGATGCAGCGTATTCTTTAATGAGATCTCGCTGCATCCTAATGACGTGTGCCAGGTAGTTCAGCGCCCTTACCGAGAAGGTCGCTGAACTAAACATCCGCTTCCCCAAGCGGTCCATCATCCGAGACTCCTTGCTCGGGGGATGGACTGAGGGACTCTCCTGAGCAAGTTCCCTCTTGGTGGCCGCCGCCGTCAACATGGCATCTACCAGAGGCCCCTTACTCCAATGGGCACGGTCGGACGGTGGGCTGAGGATCCTATCGGGCCTCTTAGGGATTGGCTCCACGGTGTCCGGTTCCTTCCACGCCCTGGTGGTAATGAGGTCCACCAGGGGGTCGGCAGGAGGGGACACCCAAGAGGTAGACGGGCCCGCTTCAAATGCCTCCAAGAACACGGACTCGTCCGAGGAAGACTTGGGGGCAAACCACCCCCCCCTTATACGGAGCATTTCCATGATGTCTCCAAATGAGACATCCTCGGGGGGTGACCGTGGGGAGCCTTCCCCTTCCTCCAAGTCCGTGTCTTCCATGAGAGACTCGGGGGAGTCATTGTGCCTCCTTTTGCACGTATGCTTGCGAGGAACATCCTCTGGGGGGCTGTCAGAGGACTCCTCGCAAGCAGCAACCTGTTCCAGGGGAGCAGCTTGGGGCACAGAAGCGGGCTGCCCCAAGGGCCGGATGGTGGAAGCCTGACCCAGTGCAGAGGGAGCGCGGGACGGAGCCAAAACAAGTGCCGGGGGTCCGGAGACCCTCAACAGGGCCCTCTCCACTACATCAAACGCCGAAGGGGAGCCGACCTCGACCAAAGGATCCGAAAATCGGCTCCCCTCGGATCCGAAGAGTGGATCGGGCGGCGCCGGCGCTGGATCCGAAGGGACAGTGCGCTCCGACACAGGCGCGCGAAGGAGCACTGATCCCCGGATCCGAGGCTCGGATCCAGGCTCCGAGGTCGGATCCGATGCACTCAAGGGCAGGGTCGGATCCGGTACAAAGTACTATCGGCGCCAACCCACCCGGCTCGGCTGCTCGGCTCCAACTGCTCCGAACCCGGGTAGCGGGTCGGAGAAGGAGCAATCGGTTTGAAAAGGGGTTGAGCTCCCCAGAGTGGGGAGGCAAACACTCCCATCTGCATCTGGGCCTGGATGAACCTTTCTCATCATCCGGTCCAGATCAGCATCGAAAGCTATCGTAGATCTCGGCGAGGCTACCGAGGTAGGCCTAGAGTGCCTCCTCGATAGCCTCAGCGGAGATCGGGTCTCCTCCTCCTCAGGTCCCGGTGAAAACACACTGGAGACCGGAGCCGAGGAGGAGGAGACCGAGCCGACAATGGAGCCGGGAGAAGCCGCTTGGCTGGCGGGGCGAAACAGAGGTCTCGGCCCCGCTTATGGTGCTTCTCCTCCGGTCCCTTTCTTAGCATCCCTCTCCTCCAACCAGAAGCGGGAGGTTGAGTCCCAGGAGGAGGAGGGAGCCAGAAGGAATAACCGTAGGTACGGTTACCCCCGAAGGAGCGGAGGTCGGAGCCGAGTCCGGCGGTAAAAGGCCCGCCAAAACAAGCTTGGACCTCCGCTCCTTCAATGCCCTGGGGTTGAACCCTGCACAAATGGAACATCCAGATGTGAGGTGTTCAACCCCCAGGCATCTAACACACCGAGTGTGGCCATCAGCTGGGGAAAGCTTATGGCCACACTCGGAGCATTTAGAAAAAATAGACTTGGGTTGCTCAGACATCCCAATCTACAACAGTAGTTACTATAACTAAAGAAGTAACTAAAAAAAACACAAAAAATTATTCACAGGCCCAACACACACACTACGCTAACAGCGAGGGGAGGGATATAACTTTTAGATTAAACACTAAAAAAAGTAAATATACCAAAGGGGAAACCTACACTTTCACACAAATAACCAAAAAAATCTTTAAATTTTACAATTTAAATACTTGAACTAGCACTTAGTTGGAGAGCTGGAAAAACAATCTGGTCACCATGCGCGGCAAAGGAGATCTGAGGTCATGAGGGTGGAGCAGGGCATTATGGGTGAGGGGAGGAGCTGAGAGCTTGGATCCATAGCTGGTAAACCATGCCGGTTCGGATCCGATATCGGATCCATAACCCACAGGTTGCAGACAAATGAATCTCCTACTTCAGATTCATTGTTTCAAGGCTGTGGCAATGTTGAGTCCAAACACTTTTTAGGTACCATTGAAGTTTCCTCGTATGCAGTCTTGCATATGGAATTAGTAGGATGCAGGATGCCATGAAGCCCAAAGCCTGCAGAATTTTTCTTGCAGATAACTGGGCCTTTGTTGCCAACATTTTAAAAATAGATAGTCAGTTGCCTTTGTTTGTCTGGCGTGAGATAAGCCATCTGGGCAGTTGTATTTAAGCTTGCACCCAGGAATATTATCTCGAGAGGGTACTAGTTTTGATTTATTTTCGTTGACTGTGTACCCTAGGCATGTTAGAAGTCTTTTCACAAACGCCAGATGCTGTAGAAGAATGTCCTTGTTCTCTGACTGAATTAGACAGTCGTCCAAGTAAGGATATATTTGCATTCCTCTGTCTGCAGAATGCAATTACTGGTGCCAGGCACTTTGTAAAGACCCCGGGCGCAGTAGATAAGCCAAAGGGCAGTGCCGGGAATTGGTAATGCATTGAACCAGCCTTGAATCGGAGGTATCTTCTGCATATTTGTCCAATTGGGACATGCAGGTATGCCTCTTTTAGGTCTAAAGTCACTAGCCAAGCATTCTTGTCCAGCATGGGCAGAAGCTGCTGCAAAGTCAACATCTTGAATTTTGGTACATCCAGGAATGTGTTCAAAATAGATAGGTCCAGTACTGGCCTCCAGGCCTTGTCCTTTCTGGGTACCAAGAACAGTCTTGAGTAAAATCCTTGTCCCTGCTCTTGCTCTGGTACTTATTGAATGGCCCCGATGTCCATGAGGGATGAGACTTGTTTTTCTGCCTCTGCCCATTGATTTTTTTGGCAGATCTGGCCAGCCGTTTGCCTTTGGCAGGGTATGGAAATGGAACTTGTAGCTTTGTGACACGATATTTAGGACCCACTTGTCCTGGGTTATAATGTGCCAATTTTGAGAAAAATGTGCTAATTTTCCCCCTAAGGGTACTGCCAGGAGATAAGAGCTTGGTGCAGGCAGGGGGAAGTCATTGGGACTGTTTCCTGTATGGTTGTGATTTGTCTTCTCCAACTTTGGAGGTAGAAGCCCCACATTGCTTTGAGCAGTATGAACCTTGCGCCTGGGATCTGCCTCTAGGGTGTCTGGATCTGCCCCTTTGAGGTCTGTCTGACACAGGAAAGGACCAATTCTTTGTTGGCCAGTGTCTACTAAACCTAGGTGGCTGTACTTGTAAAAAATCTTTGACCGTTTGCATAGATTTAGCTTTGTCCTCCATTTTCTTTAACACCTCTTCTGCCTTAACACCAAACAAAGTATCATGCTGTAAAGGTGCATCTAATAATTTAATTTTAACATGATCAGGCAGATTTTGTTCCTTTAACCAAGCATGCCTCCTAATTGCAGAACCTGTAACTGTGGCCCTGCAGGAGGCCTCTAAAGAATCAAAATCACATTGCAAAGTATGCTTTCCAACTTGTTCAGCTGCATGCAATAAATCCTGCATTTCCTTGTTTTCTGCACATCCAGAGTTAAACAACATTTTCTGTTTAAGCAATGCCATGACATGTTGCTGATATTTGAGCATATGAAACGGACAGTTTAAGGCCCTTGTAGCCAAGGTTGCAGATGTGTAAACTTTTTTCCCCATCTATCCAGTGCCCTAGAATCTCTGTCAGAGGGGGTAGGGTTTTTTGCTACGGAAGCCTTAACTCCTTTGGGACCCTGAGAAATAGTTTATGGGTCTGCAGCAGGGTTTTTAAAAAGGAATTTATGAGAGTCAGGAACCCTGTAATATCCATCAGGCTTAACAGGAGCTGGAGGTAAGGAGTCAGGGGAAAGGCTAGACTCCGAAAACACATCATCTACAATGTCTAACACAGGTGGGATGGCTAGGGGCTTGTGTTGAGGTAGTAAAAGGAAATCCCTGAGCCTTTTTTAGATTCTGAAAAATCTTGGCTCTCCCAGTGGAAATGCTCCCTCATGGTATGCAAGGTTTCCCCAAAAGGATAGTCCACTGGAGAAGAAGCTGAAGGTATAGATTCTTCAGCATCCGAATCCTCATGGGGGGGGGGGGGGTATTCCTGATCAGAAGAGGAATCCGAAGAAATGGAAACCTGATCTGAAGATTCATAGTCAGTCTCTTGCCTAGGCCTCTTATCAGGAGGGGGATGGGAATCCCTGACCAAGGTAATCAAGTCTTCGGCCATTTTGAGCATCTGTTTTTTGGGCATAGAGGCCTGACCACATGGCTCTTGAGTTTGTTTCTTTGCTTTGGAAGGTGCGTTAGTCTTTGCCTTTGAAGCTGAAGTCGGTTTGATGTAAAGATGTTTAGGTCTGAATACACCTTCAGAAGCCGGTGCCTGCTCAGCGGCTCCGGACCCATCTGAAGGGATAATATCAGAGGCTCCAATACCTTGAGTTTCCAGTGGCATGGCCGACTCCATGTGGGAGTCAGTAGCGGCCTGTGACTCTAAAGTAGCGGACGTCAGGGGCTGCGAAAGTGCCTCACTGAGGACCGGCAACTGGCTTAGGAGAAGCTTAGTCGTCAGTGTTTTGGGCCTTGGTTGTCTATCTCTTTCCTTTGCGTTTTTTTGTGGACTCCGGAAGTCGGATGGCTATCCGACGACATTTCTGGACAATTAAACCGGCGTCCAAAATAGTTTAAAGCAAAATCATACCAACGCTTAATAGTGCATTGGTTAAATCTAGCACAAAACCGACAACCAGAAACGTTGTGATCAGGGCCTAGGCAAGGAATACAGTAAGAATGAAAATCCTTATGAGGTATTTGCTTCCCACAAGAAATACAATTATTAACTTTTTCTGACATCAGTCTGCAGCAAGAAAAAAAAGTTTCCCCAACGGGGTACTTAGCTTTATTGAAGACTTCAGATCTGAAACTCGAACACGAAAATCTCCGGAGTTGGCCGACCGGCACTTGCAAACTGCTTCTGCTTCGGGCACCACACAGCAAGAAAGACTAAAGAAAATGGTGTCAGCTGCTTCTTTTATACCCCTGACGACCTGACGTCAGGGAAGGGGTGACAGCAGCCGACGTAGGACCCAAGACTTTGGAATTCAGGCCGGCTGAGGGCAACCTACCAGCAGGATTACCCAAATGTAATGACTGCAACAGTGAAACATGAAGAACATCATGTGGGAGAAATAGTCGCACATCTTGTTGCTGGTTGCAATATACTAATGGCAGAAGAACTGCATACTGAAAGACAATGCGGCAAGAGTGTTGCATTGGGGATTGCGCAAACATTATAATACTGAAGTAACTGAAAAACACTAGAAACATGAGCCGCATATCATCATAAAAAATGAAGTTTATACCACATGGGATCATCCATTACCAAACAGTATAAAAAACAGATGCGAGAAAACCAGATGTTGTAGTCCATGAAAAGACAAAAGTAGCAGTGATCACTGAAATTGTTGCATCCAGTCACTACAGTGTCTTATGTACAGAAAGAGACAAAGCCATAAAATACCAAGATTTGCAGGCAGAAACATGGGCAATGTGGAAGAAAGACACCCAGAGAGTTCCAGTAGTAGTAGGGAGCAATGAGCCCAGAATTTACAGTCATACTTGGGTACGTTAACAATACATGTAATGCAGTATGAACTGCAGGAGGAGTCATTACTGGGCACATTGTGGGTGCTGTGAGGAGCACTTCTGGCCAACATCAAAGACTGAAACAATACTAATGTCATGAACTTTAATCATACTTTGACTTCGGAATGGGGTCCATTCTCGTCATGGTATTAAAAACCCAAAAGACTTCGGGGAGAAATTAAAATGGAAGCAACCATGAGTTTTTATAGCAAAACACTGAACTTTAAAGATAAGCAGCATGCACTATCAGTGTTTATAAACTGCTGCTAATACCTCTCTAAAAAAAAAAAATGCCACAAGTCAAAAGGTATGACCACCGTTAAACTTATACCGGTCCCACATCTAAGAAAAGGCTTCTGTACCATTTCAGATAAGCTCCATAATGGCTAAGTCAACAAAATGTTTGGGTGTGATACGACTACACACCCTAGAATAGTGGTACCACTACAGTTTATTAGCAATGGTCAGAGATATCACCATATGCTACCATTCTGTTTAATAAGTTGAGAAGCTTTATATATATATATATATATATATATATATATATATATATATATATATATATATATATACACACATATACACACACACACACGTGTGTGTGTGTGTGTGTGTGTGTGTGGTTTCCCTTCACATGCTCGAAGTTTCAAATTGCAAAAGGTCGAGATAAGATCGAAGTTTTGAAACTTTGAACGTTCTGAATGAAGATCACCAGGAATGGGAAATTTACCCTTTTCCTCACTGTAGTGTGATTCTGGAGTTGGTATATTTATTTAGCGGGGGGGGGGGCTTTCCCGCCTGCAAAAACATTTTTTTTTTAAGTTTCAAAACTTTGATCTTATGATCTCAACCATATATAAAATGTGTGTGTGTGTATGCACACACAGACAATTGCTGCATTGCTTTGCCTGTCATGTGGGGACACAGAAGTTTCAATGAATTCTCTCTTTTGTTTATTATTTTTTAGTCTCCCAACATGACATGGTGTTAACAGTGAGGAAAATATCTGCCAAAAATGGAGAAATACACTTGCAGCAGTGAAGACATATTAATTTCAATAGTTAACTGTACGGAACTACCAAAGTACAGTTTCACAGAGGAAATCTGGCACAGCTGCATCCTAGTGGAATATATGTGCTTCAAGAAGGAACTTGGCTGAAAACTGGAAGCTTGGGATAAACAAGTCTGACAGATTCTTCACTGCAATAAGATTAGGTGAAAAAACTGAAGAAATGTTCAGTGTACAACATCCATGTATGCAGCTGGCAAAGCTACAATGGTAATTAACTATTACCTTCCTTGACAACGAAACACACAAAACAGCAACACTTGGAGATTAATTCAGCAATTGTCAGTCCAGCAATAATTTGCCATTCATTAAACATTTGTGTTTACTAAAATAGAAGGTCATACAGAGATTGCAGATACATATCCTACTGAAAAAAGTGTCAGATACACTGAATCTGGTAAATCCACCACCTTATTTCTTTTTTCAGGCAGGGGAAGAAAGGCACCTGGAAGTCTAGGGGGTGGTCGTGTTGGGACCAGATATTCTTCAAGTACCATTGGAACTTCATGTGTAGTCTGGCAAGGGGCAGCATAGGGAGAGTTGTTGCCGTCAGACCTAGTAGGCAAAAAAATTCTCTGGCTGAAATGCAGTTGAGTAGGAGTAAATTCTGAAAGAAAGTGTTCAGAGAAGTCACCTTTTCCGGTGGGAGAAAGACCTTCATGACATCAATCTTTACCCTGCAACCCAAGAAAATTTTGTCTTGGGAGGGAGTAAGGAAGGACTTGGGTAGATTGTGAAACCCAGACTTCCGAGGAGGGCAATGGTGAATTGGAGGCGCCTCTGTGCAGTACTTGCTTCCTCTGCCTGGATGAGGAGGTCGTCCAAGTATGGGAAGATCTTTATGCCTTTTGTTCTGCAGAAGGCTACTACTGGGGCTAAACACTTTGTAAATATCCTTTTTGCTGTAGCTAATCCAAAGGGCAAGGCAGTAAACTGATAATGTAAGGATGGCACAGTAAAACACAGGAACTTGCGGATGTCTGAGTGGATGGAAATGTGAAGGTATGCCTCTTTCAGGTCCAAAGAGGCCATGAAGGCACTGGGTGTCAAAACTGGAAGAGGGTTTGTATGTATAGCATGTGGAAGGGAAGGTACACGCAGAAAGGGATTTAGAAGAGACAGGTCCAGGATGGGTCCACCCATGGACCATCCTTTTTGGGGACCAGGAAGAGCCTGGAAAAAACCAAACTTCTTGCCCTGGAGATACCCTCTCTATAATTCCTTGAAAGAGTAAATCCTCAATGACCTGAGGTACGAGGTGGATTTGGTTTCTTGGAGGGAAGGGAATGCCTTTTGCAGATCTTTCCTGCCAAGTCATAAAATACCCTTTTTCCACAATTGAAAGAACCCAGTTGTCTGAGGTAATTTGCTGCCACAAAGGAGAGAGAGTGAGGGAGGTGGGCAGACAGGGGCAGATGATGCAGGGTGTTTAGCCAGTCACGCATTATTTGGTCTGTCTGGAAAGGGTTGCCTGGTAGTGTGAGAGGAGCTAGTTCTAGTGGATAAAGGTTTTCTGGCTTCTTTCTTTGGCTTTGAAGAGGAGGAGGGTGCAGGTGCCCTTCTAACAAAGCTTGGTTTTACTGGGAAGTTCCTATAGAATTTAAGAACTCAGGATACAAGCAGATGCTTCATATCCTGTAGTTCTTTGCTTTTTTTCCTGCAGACTTTTGAAAAGTTCTGCAGATTGCTTACCAAAAAGGATGTTGTTGTCCAGGGGCATCTAAGATCTTGTTTTTGAAGTCATCTGGCAGAGGTTGAAGTCTGAGCCAAGAATACCTACGTAAGACAGAAGCTGATGCAGCTGACCTGGGTGAGGCTTCAGCAGCATCGTAGCTGCATTTTACTGAATGCCTGGCTACATGTGCTGCTAAGGAAAGTTTTGAGGCAACTCGAGGCTTAGTTCTGGAGTCGGGCATTGAGGAGAGTAGACTAGAGGCCTGGGAAACCAGATCTAGGGCATACTTTACCTTACGAGTCTGGTAATTGATGGCCCTAAAGGCCAGGGTTGAGGAAGTGCAGATCTTCTTTCCTAGCCTGTCCATCGCCTTACTGTCATCTGATGGCAGCAATTAAGAGGATGGAATTTGTCTAGGTTGCTTGTCAGCAGCCACAGCAACCTTGTAGAACCTGTCTGGCCTTTTTGTGGCCAATGGCTGGGATTCTGGGGTCTTGGAAGCAGAGGCAAAGGCGTCCAAGTATGTAGGAAATCACAGGAGGAATAGCAGAGGAAGAGGGGGACACATATGCAGAAGCTCAAAGTATCTCTTCTGTACCTCAGTTATTTGGGTAGAGTCCCACTTGAAATATTCTCTTATTTTGAAGACGGTTTCCCCAAAGGTTATATGTCTTCTTGGAAGGGGATTCTCCACCAGGAGTCCTCGTCTGGGGAGCAGTATTCTAGGGGATAGGCCAACGGGAGGCATAAAAGTGAGAGACTCATCAGAAGAAGAGAAGGAGACTTCCTCTGGAGGTGGTATGGAGCTAGCAGAGGCAGGCCTGGGGCTTAAAGCTGGCAGGGGAGGAGTATGTGAAGCAGTAGGCCTCAGGGCCATGAAGTCAGACTGATCTTCTGCTGAGGGAGATAAATGCTTAGTCTTTTGTTTTCTTTTGACAGTAGAAGTCTAAAACGCTAAAGGCCTGGTGCTAGACGTCAGGCCTGGGGTCATATAGTGCCTTCCTCAGAAGTGGGTAATGACAGCTGTATGGGCAAGCCTGGTACCCCAACATCGACTGAGACCGACATCGCAGAAACCTCTGCAGACGTGCTGGCTAGAGAAGCAAGGGGGACTTCCGAAATGTTACCTGCTTAAGTCACCGGTCCTATCGGACATTCCTCAGCACCTAGACTGGATGCTGGCAGGACATCTGAATTCGGAAGTGCAGTGTCAGGCCTAGAGACTTTGGCTTTCTTTTTAGGCAGCTCCACCTGCATGGCCAATTCAGGATCCATACCAAGGGCAAGAGGCTTCAGACATTGGTTTTCTACTAACAGTTTGAGTGCTGCCAGACAGCTGTGCAGGGTCTTGGGGACGAACGGCTGGCAGATCTTATACGCTGTACGGTTATTGGATGGCCCTAAGCAAAACAAGCAGAGGTCATGTGCATCTTTGTGCGGAATTTGCAGAGTGCACTTACCTTTCCCCTTCCTAGATGATATGGATTGAATCAGCTAACAGATAAACAGCAACCTAAGCTTAACCAAAAAGTAAGGAAAGATTCCCCAATGAGGTACTTATCTTTAACAGTCAGTAGCGCAGAGCAGAAAAAGAGTAAGCTGATGTTCTATGCATGCAGACTTCACATTTAGGTCCACGGTAGTATGGTACCAGCATGTGACGTTCCACGCACCTTAGAGCAGCCAGGCTAAGCTTTTGTATATGAGCCAGACGTTTGGGTCGCCTGAGGCAGAATCGAGGATTGTTTGAGTACCTCTGTGGAGACTGCCTGGTCTCAGAAAACAATACCTCCTTGGACAGGACAAAACAGATGTAAGAAGTGTCTATCCTTAACCATGTCTTGAAAAGATGGCTCTCCAAACTTGTGCAAACTCAGAACACGAACATCCAGTGGGTAATCCTATATCACAATCAGGACTACAGATGCTGAACCAGCAGTCATCCTTTGGAGACTTAGCAGCCACAGTCAAGGAAGGCAAAAATCATTGGCGCTTGGGAACCTCTCCGCATTCTTCTGGAAGGCTTTTTCTTCTTGAAAAACTGGAGGACAGCCAGAAAAATGAGGGAGGACATTATAAAAACCTTCACTGAAAGCCATGACCTGATCCTTCTTTCAAGTCTTTGAGTAGGCCCTTACAGTAGGCCTGACCAAAGACAACTTTAACCTGGAGGGTAGCATCCAGGAAGGTCTGCCTTTACAAATCACTAAGGAACAGCTTAAGTTATGACATCCTGCAAAGACACAGTCTTCATCTTACTGTCTTAGGCACTGCATCAGCACAATCAGAATTTCAACAGACATCATAAAAGCTCAGTGTGGAAACTAGGGTAATGTTCTTTTCCCACTGTAAGCCCAAATTCACGGAGGCCTGTCATCTTTTTCAGAATGTGGCCCAGAAGGGAGGAATACAATCTAGACAGGCAGAAATTATAATTAAAGGACTTATCTGCTCACCTTCTACAAAGCCTTAGACCCCCTCATCAGGTAGGAAGGTGTTGTTTCTGAGCATTTATATTACATAATTGAACTTTTAACACTTCGAATGTCATATGGTCGACACCATATGATTTAACTTTTAAAAGTTCGAAAATGTAATAAAAAAAAAAAAAAATCAAAGAAAAAAATACCTAAACGGGTTAAGCAAGAAGGAAAACTCTACTGCACCCCCACCCCCCCCACTCTTTAAATATCCCAACTCAGAGATCGCACTATAGTACAGAAAGGGAAAGCTTCCCATTCCGCACTGTACGGAGATCTCCGTTGAAACGTTCTAATTTTTAAAAGTTAAATCATATGGTGTCAGCCATATGACTTTCGAACTTTTAAAAGTTCGACAATGTGATATAGACCCGTTTCTGAGACATATATACATGATCTTTTCACCCCAGTGTCTCTAACTTGGAAGTTTTACCTAGGAAGTTATATACTTTACTGAAGGCCTGCAGAGCACATTTATCTTCCTGGGAGCACAGTCAGCAGAATTCAGGTACTTACAAGCTGTAAATATAACATCTTTCAGGATAAGCAAGCATGCAGAGATGACCCAAGGTTTGTCATCTTTCTTGGTCAGTACTGACAGAGGCACTTGTGAAATGTAAGCATAGTAGCTTCAGAGCTAGCATCTCCCCAAAGAAGGGCTCAATCGCAGAGCAGCAGTATGAGGTGGAGAATGGATCATCCTTGCTCATCTCAGAGATGATACATCTGGATCATCAGTGCTCCCTTCCCAAGAAGATTACAGAGACCCTTTACTGCCTCTAACACAGGGTGGTCTACACTCAAACATGCAGGATGAAGAGTGTGTGACAGACAAATAATAGGATTCAGTACAAATGCAGTTATAGGTTCATAGGTAGGTACTAGGCTATCTGCCCAAAGGCATTTATAAGCCTAGCCAGAATGTGTTGGCTTTCGCCGCCCCTTAGATTAGTTCCCTGTGCCCCTGTCCAGCAGAGCCATTGAAGTGATCCCTGGGGTAAACTTTGTTTCCCATCCACTCGTCAAGGTTTCTCTTGAAGAGAGTTAGCAAGGAGCTCTGCCTAACTTAGATTGGAATCTTGTTCTAGAGCATGGGAAGTCTCTGGGACAGGAATCTATCCCTCCAGCACGTCCTAGTTATTGTTGTGGAGAGGTTTAGATCCGTGGAGCGTGTGGCTTGAGGGGATATGATTTTCTTTAGGCGGAGCATGACCATCAATTCTGGGTCGGACATGGCCTTGTACGTCAGGCAGAGATCACCTCTGAGTAGGCTGTATGCAACAGAGTACAGCTGAAGTTTCTTCAGTCGAGCTGTATAGGGCATCTGCTTGAGGTCAGTGATCCTCTTGGTGAGGTACTTCTGTGGTCTTTCCAGTTGTTGCAGGTGTCTTGTAATGTACATCCCAAATGGGGCATTGTACTCTATGATGGGTCTGATGAGTGATGTGTAGAGGGGCCCAATGACCTCTTTCGATCTGGATGCAAACCCCTTTGTGATTAGGTGGGCCACATAGAAGGATTTTCTAACCACACAGGCAATGTGATTATCAAAGGAGAGGTTACTATCTACTTGGGTCCCCAGATCCCTTATTACGTCTTCTGTATTTAGAGGGCTACCACCTATGTGGTAGTTTGTGGGTACTTCGTTTTTTCCAAAGGGGATGACTATGCACTCTTTAGCATTTAGCTTGAGGCCATGGTTTTGATACAAGGTATCTGTCTCAGTGAGACCCTTTTAGAGGATGTGTGTGTCAGCCAGAGAGTCAATTATAGCCCCTAGTTTGCAGTCATCTGCGAACCTAGTTAGCCATAGTCCTCCTGTGCTTGCCTGTACCTCTGAGAAGTATATGCCGAACAGGAGGCATCCTAGGACTGAGCCCTGGGGAACTCCACTTGTAACCAGTTTAGAGTCAGACCTAGCTCCCGCAACTCTTACCATGTTGGTTCTGTCCGTAAGCCAGTTGGCAATCCATCTCTTGACGCAGGGGTTCATGATCAAGCTGGTAAGCTTGTCTATAATACCTCAGTGGGGAATGGTGTCGAAGGCCTTTGTGAGGTCTAGGTAGGCTGTGTGGACCACCTTTCCCTCGTCTATAGCCTCGGTAACTGTCTCAAAGTCGTCCACCAGGTTTAGGAGGCATTATCTGCCCTTAACAAAGCCGAACTGGGTAGGGTCCAGTGTTTGGAGGTTCCCAATGTCTCTGTTAATGAGATCCATAATGATGCGCTCCATAGCTTTGCAGACCAAGCTAGTCAGGCTTATAGGGCGATAGTTCCCGGGGTCTGTTGTGGCTCCACCTTTGTGGAGCAGAATTACCATTGCTGTGCACCACTCTGTGGGCATGTAGCCTGTGGAGAGGCTGAGTTTAAACAGTTTGTTTAGGTGAGGGGTTAGTTCAACTTTGAGCTCGTGTAGGACGCAGCCTGGGACACCGTCCGGACCCACTGATGCTGTGTTTTTGGCTTTGGAGAGGGCTGTTTTAACCTGAGTGTCTGTGATTTCAGGGGCACTACATTCTTCTGGTATAGTTATGGGCCGTTTTGGGGGTGAGGGGGGGTGAAATTTGCACTGGACCTGTCTGCCAGGATGTTGGCTATATCGGTCTGTTCAGTGCATTTTGCTCCATTCTGCACCAACTCCGAGCACATCTGAGCATTGCCACTTAGATTCTTGACATAGCTAAAGAATGCCTTGTGGTTATCTTTGGAGTCCATAGCAATTCTTCTTTCGAAGCTAGCCTTGGATGATTTTATGAGGGGACAGTTTCTTGCTGCTACTGATCAGGGATGTCTTCCCTTCTTGGGATTTTACTCTTTTCTGTCATAGCTTCCTCCTTCTATTGTATAGCTCGTTTATGGCAGGGGTCCACCAGATTGGTTTCCTTTTCTTGGAGGAGTGAGTCTTGGTTTTGTTTGGGATAGCACGGTCCATGCATTCTTGTAGGTGCCCGTAGAGTGCATTAGTAAAGGATTTTGCAGCTTGGACAGCGTTATCCTTTAGCATGTGGGTTTTGAAACTTCCCACCTCGGTCTTAAGTAACGTGAAGTTTGCTTTTGAAAAGTTTTTCACTGTGGTTTCTTTGACCAGGGGTGGTGGTGGAATGTGGATATCCAGAGTGATTAGTTTATGGTCAGATCTAACCAGCGAGGGGTTGACCTCCGGTGTGGAACACAGGTCACCCATGTTGATGATGACCAGGGTCCAATATGTTGTCACCTCTGGTGGGGGTGTTGACCAGTTGATCCAGGGCATTTTGAGTTTATAAATTCTAGGAAATGTTGGGCAAGGGAGTTTGTACTTGAGTAGTTCTCCCAGTTAATGTTTGGGTAATTGAAATCATCCAATATCAGGGTGTTTGGTAGGACCTTTATGTTTCCCAGTTTTTCCAGGAATGCAGAGTGGGGGGTCCTGGGACATGGTGGGTGATCTGTAGCAAGCTATAATTTGAATAACAGTTTTGCCCGTTGTTAGTTGCACGGTGATGATCTCAAACATCGTGTTGTGCCACTAACCTGGAGGTGTGGGTATCCCTGATGAATATGGATACTCCCCCCTGCCTTTTGTATTTTGGTCTGGGTTTTGTGGCCAAAATGTATGGTATGAGTTGTAGCCTGGTAGTGCTGGGGTGCTCTCTGGAGCCTTAAACCAGGTTTCTGTTACTGCACATATATCAATTTTCTCCATACTGAGGAGTGCCTTGAGTGTGTGCATTTTGAGGTTTAGACTTCAGGCATTGAGTAGCATTACCCTCATTGTTTTGTTACTTGTGCTATTTATGGCGGTGGGTTTGTCTTAAAATGCACTATGGGGGTGGCAATAGCCTTGGCCAGTATTCGAAAGCCTAAGGGTGACAGGTGCAAGCCGTCTCTAGCAAAGCAGCGTGGCCTGTCGAGCATGTCATCCCAGGCTGATAGACACTGGATCCCCTTTGAATGACACCAGAAGCTTAGTCAATTGTTGAAATTGATATTTTTTTCTCTATAACGTGGCACCATTCTTGGTGAGGGCAGGATGCTACTCAGAGTCAGCGTCATACTGGCCTGGGCTACGTGATCAGAGAGCTCCTTCCAGGTCTCTCTTCATGTAGTCCAGGGGGGTATGGCTCAGGTCATTCACACCAACATGGACAATGACAGTCATATTTGTACTTGTTCTGGAGTGACCTGAGTGCTTGTGTTATGTGGCGGATCCTGGCACCCGACAGGCAGCTAACAGTAACCTTCTCTGTGTTCAGCCTAGTGAGTGGGACGTCAGTGTGCCTGACTATAGAGTCACCTATTACTAGAGTGTTGGGTATGCTATTTTGCCTTAAGGGCTGTGATTGCGTGGCACACTGGTTTTGTGAAGTATGTGTTTCATGGTTTGTGTTGGGGGGTGGAGGTTGCTTGGATACCTGCTTTGGAGGTCTCTGTTGCTTTTGCAGATTTTTATTTAGAGCCTCCGAGTATGTTTTCATGTATTTGTGTGTTTTTTTGCCAGTGCTGGTTTCATAGGTCTATGTGAGACTGGTGGTGTGATGCAAGTAATTCCCTTCTCCTCTTGACTGCCTGGGTCCAGTCTTGGGTTGAGAGAGCTTAGCCTCCAGTTTGGCTGCATAATTGCATCTCTCGCATGTATTAGTGTTTGGTGGAAGGAGGAGAGGGTTGTCTGTGTACATGAGGCAATTGTAACATTGCCTCAAAATGCCCAGATTCACCAGTTGAACCGGACAGTACACCTGAAACTGCCCTTTGGATATGCCTGGATAGGTACAGTGAACTGTTTTACTGATTGGCTGGTAAGGTCGAATAGAGAGCCTTGTCCTTCTCTACAGTATAGGGGGGGGTCTACTGCTAAGGTTAATTAGTGCTTGCTATGAGTTTTGCGCAAGTGCTGGGATGAGAAGTGAATGGTTTGAGTGCTTAAGTTGAAAGTTTGTCTAGTTCCAAGGGAAAAATTGAAGAGTAGACTTTGTGGGGTGTGTACACTTGAGAAACCACACACCAGAGGCAGTGCTTGGGCATCTAAGGCCCAACACCTACATCAGCTGTCATGCTGTATTTTTAAGGGATGTGATCCTGTACATTTGAAGTCCCAAAAGACATCATCAACAACATACTATACCTAAAGTCTGGGCTGTCCTTATAAGATCAACTGCTGCAGGTAAAAGATGAATAACCAAAGGAAGTACACAAGAGTACATACAAGCAATAACAATGCTAATGATATTATAGGGGTCTCTACTGACTCAGCTAAAGGTGTCTTTCCTTTCCTAGGTTTTTACAAAAGCTCCAATATTACATTCAAGGAATAATGACCTTGCTTCTATCCTTGCAGAACATATAAACAAAATAACCACTATCACTGATAACAATAATTCACTATACATTGACTGGTATTTAAATTCTACAGGAATAGTCTCTAACAAATTTTGGTCACTATCACAAATCTTGGACACATCCAAAATGTAACCTTTGCAATGAGAGGTACTAGTACATTGGATGTCTTGTTACAACACCCAGATTTAAAATTACTGAATACCAAGTTTCTCTGATCATAACTAAATATATATTCTCAAAACAGCTGTCAAGATTCACCTCTTGAGATTATCTTTGTTCCATTGGCAAAGTGAATTGCTTGACATCCATTTCTTCAAACAGCAACTTGGTCTTCATTAAAACTCCTAAATCAATTCCTCTATATTTGGTCTGTACAGGTGAAAAACAGATGATCTTAATGTGTTTGGATGTCTGCATAATGACTCACTGGCCATAATTTGAATTCTGACATTTATAAATCATTGCCAACACCCTTAACCATTAACTACTGTATACTGACAGAGCAGAGACTTAAGAGTAACATCATCTTAGTTTAATCTGCAAAAATTAAAGTTATGTACTCACCATAACTAGGCATCTGTGTTGTCCATTTTCATTCTTCCTCAACATATGGGTTTCAGATCTGATCCTTGGATCCACTTTGGCTGCATTTTACAGACTTCGGATCCAACTCTCAAATGCCCTAGTCCATCCCCAATACCTCAAATCGAGTTTGCTGACATAAAAGATTTTAGTGTATAACAGAAGAGGAGAAGAAGAAAATTAAAGCAGGGCTCAAATCCAGAACTAAAGGTTAAAAAAAAATCCATCAAATCACTCCATAAGATGACAGGAAGGGTGAAGGAGGGGAGTTGAGGAGGAATGAAAATGGGCAACATAGATGCCTAGTTATGGCGAGGACATAACTTTAATATCTGATGTCCTTTTCATTCTTCCACGACGTATTGCACAGAGTCCCCCAGCTATATAAATCATGGAAGGATATTCCGGAGAAATGTTGAACCAAAGGCAGCTTTGCTTCTGGAAATTAAGTTCAACTTGTAATGATAAATAAAGGTATGATTATTAGGCCATATGGCGGCTGCACAAATATCATCAATGGAAGTTCTATACCAGAAGACAGATGAGGTGGCCATGGATCTAGTTGAATGGGCCATAGGTGGTTTTGGGAGGGAGAGGCCTTACTTAGGATAAATCCAGGAAATACAATTAGTTATCCATTTGGCCCATGTAACTTTAAAAGCTAGAGAGAACCCAGCTGACTCAGTGAAAAGGAGACAAACAGCTTGTCTTTTTTTTTCCAAATCCTTTTGCTCTGTGGAAGTAGAAAAGTAACTGTCTATGCGCATCCCAAAAGATGTAGCATGTATTCTCCTTTGTATGAAAATTTTGGAAGGAAGACTGGTAAGTGAATGATTTGATTTAGAAGCCACTTTTTATTGGAAAGGATTGGTTTGTAAGGTAACCTTGTCTTTATGAAAAAGAATGCAAGGGGCTTTTGATGAAAGACTCGAGTTCAGAAATCCTTTCAGTAAAAGGAATAGAAACTAAAAAGGCTGTTTTTCAAGACAGGAATTTTAAGGCAGGTTTTGCTGAAGGTTCAAAGGTTGAGTTAAGCTTTGAGAGTACTATTAAATCCCAGGGAGGTGATGGATCTTTCACTGGGGGTCTGAGCATTAATGTACCTTTTAGAAAGGCCTTACAAACTCTGGAAACAGCCAAGCAAGAAGAATCATGTCCTAAGTGAAAATGTGATATGGCGAACAGCTGTACTTTGTCGAAAAACTAGCACCTTCTTTAAAAAGAGAAGTTAAAAACTCCAATACAGAAGAAATAGGTGCAGTAAAGGAATCATCATTTTTCAAGGACCAAAATCTAGTAAATCCTCTTAGTGGAATCTTTCTGTGATGACAAAAGAATATTATGAACCTGGGAAGAAAGCCTGGGCTGTCTAGCTATCAACAGGATTACAGAAACCATGAGATTAATTTCATGGCTGGAATACTGGGATGTTTTACCCCTGAGGGATATGACAAGTGGTCTGGACTGGGATCCAGCATCCTAGGAGGATAAAGAACACAAGACCAAAGGAAGGGGAACCAGAATGGCGAGGCTAGAAAGGGGCAATGAGAACAGCCACATTCTTCAACCAGCTGGCTTTCTGTAAAAATTTTGGAATTAGAGGTACTGGGGGATAAGCTTAAAGGAGACCTGAGGGCCAGACTTGAACTTGAGCATCTCTCAGTGACTCCCCCCCCGGGGTGGGGGGGTGGGGGCAAGGTAAAGTACGTGCCGCATCTGTTGTTGTGGGGAGAGGCAAAGAGGTTGCAGCAAGGTTGGCCCCAATGATGGAAACTTTCCTCCACCACTGACTGACTGTGAGATCAGTCATGACGCATCAAAATTGACCTGCTGAGTCTGTCCGCTATTACACTGGATTTCCCTGGGATGTGCACTGCCACTAGAAAGTGGTTGAGGGAGACTGCCCATTGACACACACTTATAACTTCTCAACAGTGAGGGCAAGATCGAGTTCCAACTTGTTTGTTGATATACCAGACCACAGACATGCTGTCGGCTTGAATCATAATGGTTTCTAGAGGAACATCTTGAAAAGCTTGCAATACCAGAAGGACTGCACTCATCTCTAGGAAATCGATATGCAAACTGATCTCTTCGGGGGGTCCACATCCCTTGGACTGTCCTTCCCAAAGAATGCCCTCCCACCATGCAGCCCAGTTGAGAGGCATCTGTGATTATTGTGGCAACAAGGGGAGATGTAATAAAGGGGCAACTTAGAGTCTCGTTCAAATGGATCCATGATTGAAGATGGTCTCTGCATACTTGAGTGAGTCTGACTGGATAAGAAAGAGGCCGTCTAAGAACAGACCACTGAACAGCTAGAGTCTACTGCAGAGCATGCATATAGTAACTTGCTAAGGGAACTAATACTACAGATGCTGCCCAGAACCCTCAGAACTAGCCTGATGGGAGGAGCAAGATGAGAAATTACTTGCTGAACCTGCGACTTTATTGTGGTCATAAGAAATGGGGGTAGAGAAGCAGTCCAACTTATAGTAAACAGATGAGCACCACTGAACTCCAGGTTCTGAACCAGTAGTAGCTTTGATTTGGGCAAGTTGACTGTAATGCCTAGAGATTGGCAAATTAGGACAAATAGTCCCTGGTCTGTTCTAGGAAATATTTGGTGGCAGCAGTGAGGAGCCAACTGTCTAAATATGGAAAAGCCCAGAATCCCTGCAGTCTCAAGTGAGCTGCTACCATTGCCATACATTTGGTAAACACTCTGGGGGCTGCAGCAAGTCCAAAGGGCAGAGATCTGAATTGATAGTGACGGTTTCCCAGATGAAGGCACAAGTGTCTTCTGAATCGTCTGTCTATTTTGATGTGATACTACACGTCCTAAAGATTGATTGAGCACATCCAACAGTCCTTCTGTAAAAGACATAGGATGGACTGAATCGTGACCATTTGGAACTTTGACTTCTTCATATATATTGGTTCAGGTTTTTTCGGCACTAAAAAGAACCTCGAATAAGTACAGAATCCTTTCTAGTCTGGTGGGACCTCCTGGAGGAGTCTCTTGCCTAACAGCTTCTGAATTTCTTGAGCTGCAGCTGCTCTCTGACTGGGTGGAATGTCAGGAAGCTTGTTCCTCCTGGGGGGCAGTGTTTGGAAAAATGGTATAAAGTAACCTCTGGATATTATGTTTGGTATCCAAGAATCTTTTATTTTAGTAGCCCAGGCATCTGGGTGCAAGGGCAAAAGTTCCTCAACTGCCTCCAGAATCTTGGAAGCCCTGATCTTGCGGACGTCTTCTGTCACAAGAGGCCAGCGTCATCGATTTGAACTCCCTCCCCTGCCTCTGAGGGAATTATCACCTTACGAATCCTGGAAAGATCCCTGGGATTTGCCAAACCACGTTTTCTTGCCTTCTCTTTGATTCCTTGAAAAGGATCATTGAGGAGTAGATAAGTGAACCCCTACAGCAGACAAGGTCTTTCCTTCCTGTTCACTGCAGGACAGTGTTTCTTTCACAGATAGACCTAACAAAGAAGTTCCTACAAAGGAAGCACTGATGAAAGAAGACTTGAAGAGCTCTGCAAAATCGTATAACTGCATCCAGGCATGTCCCCTTACTGTAATGCCTGAACCAGTGGCTCGTGAGGTACCTTCCGTCACATGTGAAATTAGCCTCATAGATGCATTCGATATAGATAAGAGTGGCCAGCTGCGTGGATGGAGAATGATGTCTTATAATCCTCTGGAGACATGGATTCAGAGCGACAGAGTTCTTTAGTCAAATCCCTCTGTAGTCTAGTAAAGTGTGCGAAACAGTTCAGTGGCCACAAGTTAAAGGGTGTTGATGCAAACATGCTCTTTCTAAACCTGTCCAGCCCTTAGGCTCTCAGTTAGGGGGGTGGACAGAGGAATTCTTTTCAGCGAGCTCCTTTCTGGTGGCTGCTGCCACAACCATATCGACAAGGACACTTTTGCTCCAATGTGGTCTACCTTCTGGATGGACTAAAATTCTGTCTGGTCAATGAGGGACAGGTTCAACAGAGTCCTGTTCTTTCTATGCCCGTCAAGAGACCAGGTTGATAAGCTCATTGGCCGGGGGAGTCACCCAAGACACAGATGGGCCAGAAACAAACCTTCCAAGAATACAGAATACTCAGGGGATGGGTTACATGAGGACCAACCACCTTTTTGCTTAAGGATTTCCAAAATATCTCCAAAGGAGATATCATGAGGTGGTGATCTAGGGGACCCTTCCCCTTTGTCAAAGTCAGCATCTTTGGTGAGGGATTACATAGGGGAATCCATGTGCTTTCTTTTGCACATTTTCTGAGAAACTCTCAAGTGGGATGTTCTGGAGAGCTGTCTGAAAAGAGGGGTAAGTTCAGAGCTCAGAACCAAAAGGGGACAGGGTGCAAGATCTGAGGAAGTATGAGAGACCAGCCCTCTTGAATGAGAGAAAACCCTCTACAACTTCAAAGGCTGATGGACCTGGGAAAGTAGTGGCTGGTCACAACAGAGCAGGGATCTCTGAAGAATGCAAGCCATAACTCTGACCGGATCAGTGTCTCAGGAGCCAGACCCAAGCTACCCAACACCAAGGCTCCAAGGTGCAAGGAAGGCTCGACAACATCGGAATTGATCCCAGCGCCACAGATCCAAAGCCAAAGCTTTGGCTTTGGGATTCATCCCAATCTGAGGGAACAAGAGCAGAACTGGTCAGGTATACAGTCTGGGGTCAAAGAGGTGACTCTCTTCGGCTCTGACACCAGTACTCTCGGAAGTCTTGGATCCTGGGGCTCCGAAAGTGAAGGACAAATTGTACAAGGTGATACAACAGTATGCAAGATGGATGGAAGGCTCAAAGATCCAATGGGAGACAGAATAACCCCCATCTGGATCTGACCTCTGAGGTACACCCTTCATCATCCTTTCCGCTTCCACTTCACAGTGGCTCCTGGAGAACCTGATGGACAAGGAGGTGGACTGAGGTCTGGAGTGCTTCCTCAGGGTCTGGATAAGAGGGAAGTGTACCCAAGGAGATATCGGACCTGTAACGAACTGGGGGGAATGAGTTCTCGGAGTGTGAGACACACCCAAAGTCGAAATCAATTTTGGATTCGTGTGCTGCACAGGAGGAATAGAAGAGATTATTATCGGATCTAAAGTCTTAAGATCTGCAGATTTTTTTGTTTTGGATACAATGAAGTCAGATCCGAAATCTTCCATTTCTTCTATGGAGGCTCCGAGGAAGAGGAAGTCTTCAGAGACTTTGGTGGGGATCTTTTTCTATTCTCCAAAGGAGCCCTTGAAGTTCTGCTGTGGCTTTGATCCCTGAGGAAGATTATGATGAAGGTGGAAGTAACCCCAGAAGGACTAGCTTGTTATGCCTCTCCACTATAGCCCTGGAGTTAAATCCTGCACAGATGGTACTGTTCATACCCAAGTGTGCTGCTCCTAAACAATAAACGTACTCCCTGCGGACATCTGAGTTGGGGATTTTGTGCCCAGAGGAAGTACATTTTTTTAAACCCATCAGCTTTTCAGTCATAATGGACACTGTAGGGAAAAAAAAAGAATCGAAGAAAAGACATTTTTTGTCATTTTTTTCTAAACTAAGATGAAGACAGGCAACAGGAAAAACTACCAGCAATGGTAGAAAAGGGATACTCTGTTAAAAAAGTAGGAAAAAACAGCAGTAGAAAAGATAGGGTACCAACTTACAAGAATTACTTATTCAATTAACAAGGCTAACAGAGAAAAAGCTTGCATATAAAAGATAAATGATTATATATATATATATATATATATATATATATATATATATATATATATATATATATATATATATATATAAATTATACACACACATACATATAGGAAAAATCCATGTATGGCTACCTAAATCACCTATCGAAGGCTACGAGTGTTTCCATGTCCATGCGCAATGACAGAATGACAGCAAATAAGATCTGAGGTACTGGGGATGGAGTAGGGCATTGTGGGTAGAGGGGGCGCTTGAGAGTTGGATCCAAAGTCTGTAAAATGTGGCTGCTGGATCAGAGGATCGCATCCGTAACCCATACATTGAGGAAGAATGACAAGGACAACATTAGATCTATGGAACAATTCACACAAAGAAATCAGACAGACAAGATCACTAACTTTCTTCAAATTCAGACTACATGCTTATGTTGGAAGACAGATATTTAAATTGTTTTTTGGTCAAAAATTCCATGAAAGTTCCACTGGACCATGAATTTATTTAGTAAAACTCTGAAGTCAGAAGCCTGGTTGAGATTTAAATTGCAGTTTTGTTCCTCTCAGTAGAAATGCAACAAAGCCAAACTGTGTGTGTCTCTCTCTCTCTCTCAAACGTACATAAATACACAAAATATATTATTAAAATGGAGTTCCCCATGTTGGAAAAATAAAATTTAAATGGCTTCAGGTATACCAAAATACACATGGTAATTACAATGTGGAAGTTGAATGACTTTTTGAAATGAAGAAAAGGCTGGCTGAATATAAGACTGCTCAGGAAGAGAGGTTTCAAAAAAATAATAGTATTCCTTATGCATAGTGTACACTGAACCATCAAACGAGTATATTGCCATCTAGTTGAGATAATAAAAACACACAAGAAAATAATAAAGTATAATAAATGCATTGCTGTCTCAAGCAAAGGAGGCCTTTTGTAAAATTGTAAATTATAGATATTATGCACGTGTGTTACATGTATGTGAATTTCATATGCACATATACACACCATACATGCATACAGAGACCTGGCATTAGTCAACAATCTGCAATTGAGCCACATATTCGGTTAACTTAGCTTGATTCCCGATAGCTTCAATGTATGATTCTGGCTAAAAGACTGAAAAAAAAAATTTAATTAAAAGCAATTGACTGCCAATAAAAATATAATGCATGCCTGCAGACACAACTTGTAAGTCTTTTTTTTTTAATTTCAACCTACACTAATCATAAAATGACTGACAATAACTGCAAAACAAGAATAGTTTGTTTCCAGTATTTGGATGGTTGCAGTTCAAAGTGGATTCCTACATTATGCTCATCTTACTGCAGTTTTTTTACTCCATTGTTAACCAATAAAAAAATCCCAAATCTGCAATAGTCCTGCAGTTAAAATGTTTAATGACAAAAAAAAAAAAACCCACACCAGTGTGAATAGCGGTTAAAAATGCTTTTCAGTCAATCATGCAGCACACAAAAGTTGTATCAAGCTACTGGTTTCTGTAGCAGCCAGAGCAAACACAAAACAAAAAGCAGAAGCAGTAATGACAGATGTAGTCAGTATCACTTACTGGTAAGATCTGTGCAATTGTCATCAGAGTCAGAGTCTGCTGGGTCAAACACCTGGATCCCCTGAGACTGCAGCCTCTGTAATTTTGCCTCCAGTTCTCGTTTGGCTCTTAGCAGGTCCTGAATCTCCTTCTCTTTGGCTTCTCTAAAAATCTATATTACAAAATGTTAATGTCATTTTGTGCATGTAACAGATTCTAATTTTAAAGAAAGCATGCATTATTGATCCACACCAGACTGCATTTCAGTTCTGATTAATTCATGAAGAAACTGAAATGCAAGTGGTAAAAACTTATTGATATCACACAGAGCACCATAAGCTGAAGCATGGCCTGATTTTTTCAATGGTTTGGCATCCCTTGGTACAAATGGACAGTTATTTCTTTTTAATATGTCCCTGCAAAGAACATTACCTCACTGTCTGGTTCTTCTGGTAAGCTAACTGCAGTAACAAAATGCAAAATCAATAATAAGAACACTGTCTAATAACTTACAATTGGAAATAAAATACCATTAATCAGAGTACTTCCAGCACACTAGTAAGACTGGAAGGCTAGATAAAAGGCAATATAAAAAAAACTATAAACACTGTTTCAGGAGCATTTCTTTCCCTTCTCAGTTATTCAGAGAATGGTAATACCTTGGATAAAAGTACAATTGTTTACTAACAACTCCTACAGCACTACATACAGACAAAAATCTCATACAGTGAGCCACCCCCATGTGCCAACTATGACACAAACAACCTTGGTTACAATATTGGGCCCACCCGTACAGTAGGCAGTTAGAGGATGCTACTGCTACCACCCCCCAAAAAAAATCTGATGTTTAAGACAGCCAGCTAGCATTCAGCTCTGATCACCCACCCACCACCAACGTGAATATAAATACCTTTTGGCACCCTTATTTTAACATTAGGAAATGGAGTTGTCCCCCTTCTTGTTCTAGGGGGGGCAGTGAAAGACTGGATAAATCAGGTACTGGTAGGACTAGATGGTTAGGCTGGTAAGGGTCAAATGCATTCAGTGCAATATTGTGTTTATCTTGCACAAACGTGTTAAAATTTCCAAAAAAAAAAATAAAAAACTCCCTTTCCAGCATATGTGTTCTACCAAACTCAGTGTTGCATCTGGACCAAGCATCTGATCTGCAGTGTATTTTAATGTGTTGGTAGACATCTAGATTTTAGATTCTGATACATTTTACATACAAACATTTCTTAACTATGCAGCTGAAATAGCAGTAGCTCTGGATTGTGCCACTTAAAAGTCTTCTCGTCATTACAAAAATCAGTAAACAAAGCAACCTAGCTAAAGTCCAGTAACAGGAAGGCACTTTGTGCACTGTATGAAAGACCTAAAAAGCTGTTAAAATTTTCCATTCCTTTTGTTCTGCCCACGCAACTCCATAGTTGTCTGTGGATATTCAGTCCTTCCCCATTGCTTTACTATTGAGCACAGAAGACTAAAATGTAGTGACACATTCAAAGACACAGGTGACAACAACTTACACATGGAACTTTTTGGCACTTCATTGAGCAATACAGCCTGGTTGATGTCAACAATGACTACTGTAAACAATTAATGCTAAAATCAGTTAGGTTAACCACAACTAGCATTACTTGGAAAATCTTTGCATAGGAATACCAGCACATGGCCTTACACCTCACAGAATTCATAAAATTTATAAAACTAATGATAATATTTGTTGGAGATGTGGAAATTATCTGCTATCATACTGGTATCATATTTTACACATGCAAAAATGAAAATTTATTAGGAAAAGATTAAAAACTTTTTAAAGGCTACTCAGGCAGATTAATATACATTATCTTGACTCAATTCTGATCACTAATATTCTGATTTCTGGAAGTATTAATTCATCTGAATATCCTTTGGTTTGGACACTCAGCTATTGTAAGGAAGGTAAAATTACCCTAAATTGGGAGAAAGTGTATTTCACCAGAATTATGAAAATTTATCAAAACTGCCATTGTTGTTTGCCACGAGATAAATTCTTTTAAATTAAGCACTGAATAGTGGTTACAATTTTACATTAAAAATATAACAATATCAATTGAAGTTACTTAAAATGTATGTTAAAACATATAGTGCAAGATTAATTAAGTTTATATGAATGTAGTTTCCCTTTATTTATTGAATATGAAAAATACAAATTTTACTTAAAAAAACACCCTATGCATAAAAATTGGTTGGTTGTTTCTAATAGAAAACGAAACTGTCCCAATATAAACAATGCAAGAAGGTTTACACATCAAGATGTAGGGCTCTGGGATTCATCTGACATCAAAGAAGAATGTTTTCTAGAAAAAAATATATTTTTTGTAGCTGGCTCAGATGAAACTAAACTTCATTTCACAATTAAAATTCCTGGGGAAAAGTGAACCTTGGTGTAATATCACATGCCAATAGTCTTTCAAGAAAGGTCCTCTGATGTACCTGCAGAAATCTGTAGAAGAACAAGTATACATGTTGAAATTGACTTAAAAATGGAAATTAAGACAGCCTAGAGAGAGACATGTGGTTAGGTTCACCCAAAGGCTGTGGAACTAGACAGGCACTTAAGTGTTAATTTGCCAAGAAGAAAAATATTTCCTCTCAAAAATTTCTTGTGTATGGTTTCTGTCTTCATTTATATGCTGTAAAAACGTATGGAGAAAAGGAGTAGCTATGAGGAATTAAGGATAGAAATTTCAAACATGGAGATTTAGAGAATAAGACAGAGCTATGAACAAACTTAAGGTCTAAAATCAATCTTATAGTAAAACTCCATTGAACATTTACAGTATAAAACAATATGGTACCAGAATCAAAATATAATACACTGATGCCTTAGCATCAGCATTCTAGGTGTCCGGAAAGCCTCAAGACTCACTCAACTATATACAAATGAAAAATAACAATAACCAAATCATTACTTATTTTTCATCTTCAATTGTTTGTGGCATCTTCAATATCCTTTCTGACTAAAAGCTGTTAACAGCACTAAAAGAGGAAAGAGTTTACCAAGAGTTAAGCCTGCTAAATCTTCTTTCCATAATTCCTTATATAGTTAGCATAAGGAGGACTGCATCTATCTTAAGGGATCTCACTCTAGCTTCTCAAATACTTTTTGAGACTCTTATACCTCAAACAGTTGATAAGACACACATTAAACATCTCTTTGCACTTGGTTCAAGATGGAAAAGACAACCAAATAGTACCCAAATGATCTGGCTGCAATGTTTAATCTCCCAATGCACCTTTAACCAGCCATTTAAATAATCTTCCAGGTTGAAATTAGCAAGTGTAGCACCTATTGGTGCCATTAATTCCAAGGGGCAGCCTCCAATGTCCAAGCCACATTTTTTTGAACAGCCACCTGCAGCATCTGAGACAATCAACATTCAGGGGGACCAAAGGGTTAGCCATGGTACACTTCTAGGTTCTTGCACAGAGGTAACCAGTTTAATCTACAACATAAACAAACTAATCTTATTTGGTAAGCCCTCCAGTAAATACAAAATCTGGGGGAAATGAAGTGTGCACCCCCCAATAACATTAGGCAAGCCCTCCAGTAGATACAAAAATTGGGAAGAAAAAAGGCTGCACATCCCTCCCAATAACATTAAGAAGCTCTGGGTTTATTATTTTCAGCCTTCAAAAGAGAGGGCAGAATACTTCACAATGTTGAAAAGAAACCTTTTTTCAGACAGGCAGTGATATCTCGGGATGCATATAGTGCCAATGAACGTACAAATATCTGCACCACCATTATTCTCAGATTCAGGTCTAAAGGGAACACCTTGCATTTAGCCAACCTTCTAGATACTTTTTTTGTTTTGTTTTTATAAACATGTTTATTGAATTATCACTTGTGACGCAGGCAAAATTTCATTTATATAAAAGTAATCAAATCATACTAAAGTTCACATTTATAAACATTATAATTCACATCTATTGTCATACATCATACAACTTAAGCAACATTACACAAATTATTCAATTCCTGTCTTGCCTTAACCTAATTCCTCCTCCAGAACATTTTTCTGCATGTATTGTTCCTATAATTTCCATTTTTTTATGTAATTTACTCCTACCCCACCAAAGATCCCACTTCCTGTACGGCCATTCCTGCCACAATATTCACCAAGTCAATTACAGCTGCTTTAGATTATGATTTCTATTTTCTAGCAACTGCCTTTCTGGTAGTCACCAGAATTAAACATAACAAGTCCTTACTTTATCTGGGCAATTCAGACTCTGTAGCCCAGCTCAAAAAAATTATTTCCTTAGTTACGCTCATTTACTTACCCAGCACTCCTAACACAGCACTCAACAAAGTCTCCCAACTCATCACACTCCCATAACATATGTTCCCAGTTACCACTTTCTTCCCCATCATACCTCCAACATTTGCCATCTACCAGAGGAAAAATTCTTTGGCGTCTGCTTGGGGTACAAAAGCATCTATGTAAACACTTTCAGGCAAAAAAACCTGTCTTCTATATTTTGTTGCATATTTGGCAGCCATACATATGCCCTTCTTTGAAAATTGCATATCCAATCTTTTCTGACCTCGTCTGACTGATTCCTATAGTTATTGTTTAATATTGTATATGCCCTACTAATTATCTCTTCTCAACAGCAGCTTCTGTTCTACATTCAATTAAAAACTCAACCAGAGCAGACTTTTCATTTAGGACTCCCCTATCCCTTTCTCTGTCTATACTCTGACATCAATCCTTGATAGGGAAGGTAATCGCTAGCCTGCAATAAACTGTCTTCTTGGCCTCTTCCCATTCTATTACCTTGCCTTCTCTATTTGTTCACAATAGCTTGGTTCCTTTGCCATCTCCCGCCAGTAAATTCCAGCCCCCTGTTGTCTATTCTCTGTACCCCTAAATGCAGTCATCCCTATCAACAGAATCTCCTTTCTCTATTCCCATGTTGGCTTAGTTCTTAGTACATTTTTTGCTACTTTATGAATATAGTTTGCACGACTTATTATTCTCCTTAAGGATCTGCATCCAAAATCCCATTCTTTATTTACTCCTTGAATGACCCCCCCACTTTATCACATCATCCCTTTCTAGTTGTGTTAAGTACAAAAGCCTTAACTGTGTAGCTCTAAAACATACCTCCAAATCAGGTAATCCTAAACCTCCTTGTTCTACGAGGATCAACTTATCCCACTTGACTCTTGCCCTCTTCCCCTCCCAAATAAAATCCTTCAACTCTTCAATTACAATCCACACAAACTCCTTTTAAGTGGATAAAAAAATGCCTGACCTGTATATAAAACTAAAGGGACTAAAATCATTTTACTGCTTGTATCTTGCTACTCGCATCCATAGGCAAGAGCTTCCAGTTTCTCAGTTTTTGTATTATCTTTTTAGTCTCTTCCCACATATCCTCAGCTGCCATAGTGGAATACTTTTTAATCCATACCCCTAAATACTTCAATCATGCATCCACAAATATGGGCACTGCTGAACCAACTCATATGTGGGTACAGCCTTCTAGATTTCTTTAGTACTTTTCAAAGCATGAAAGAATCAGATTCTTCTAGATGGGATTATATACAAGTATCCACTCAGGTATTTTATGGTCTTGTGATCTTAAAGTGAGGGCCATCTTAATTTCAGATCAACAGTGGGCCATAACTACTATCATCTATGTCTTACTAATACATATTTATAACCCATCTTCCCAAATGATCTAACAACTAAAAGTCTTTGGTAAAACACCATACATACATATATCAGAAAATATCTAAACTAGTCATCTGCATGAAATGACAGCAACATCAGACTGATGCACAACCTTTACAGGAGTCCTAAATACAAAGCAAACAGGAAGGGGCAGAAAGCTTCACATTAGCTTTCACTGGAGCTTGGGCGCCACAGTAAATATTTTACAACAGAGAAACAAATCCCCTAGAAAATCCAAGTATACCCAGCACTAAATATTGGCAATCCCAGCTGACTATCAAAAGCCCTTTCTACAGCCAGGCTGCTACCAGTAATGGAGCAAGAGCAACCTGTGCTTCAAGTACCAAACATCTGCTTCTCTGCCACAAAAGCACTGTAATCTGTATTACCAACTGTAATCAATAGCTCCAGTCTGGATGCTACTAGGGACATACATATTGAAGTCTTGATTTTTAAGAGTGAAACTGGTCTAACACTACAGATATGAGGAATCTTTACCTTCTTGTAAAATTACTGAGAACCACCTATTTCCATAACCCTAGAAACTATTTACTTTTGAAAATCTTATTAAACAGTCCCATATGACCTGTGTTTGACTAACAGGTATGGGAGCTGAAGGGAGCAGGGTGGAAGGATGGCAGTAAGCAAGCAGCATATGGCTCACCCATCCTGGGAGGAGGGAGGTGACTTGGGTTTCCAGCTGAACAACACTTAGTAGAAGCTCTGGATGGTGCAGCCCACAGCGTCTGAGCCGGAGAGATTTGTTATCACTGTGTAGCCACACAGGCCAGAGGGCTTTCATGTGGGAAAGCTTGCTTGCTTTTCCCTCAAAGACTAGCAGTGCTAGCATCCTTTTGAAAATACCAAGGGGATGTTAGGAGTTTCTGGGCTGGGGGGGGGGGGGTGCTTGACAGCTGCCTGAATGATGGTCTCCTGAGTGGCTCTCATCTCACAGAGGAATGAATGAGCCAGTGATGGCGCTCACTCCCATGAGAAATAAATGGGTTACATAGATCTCAGGGGGCTGATGGCCGGCAGAGAGAGAGGGTTAAAAATCTCAAATAGTTGTTAGAGCCTAAGGGACAAGCGTTCTCCCCAACAACACATGCAACTGCAAAGGGAGCTTTCCAGGGACAGTTTTGTCTTACTTCTGAGAAGATGACATGGTAATTTTTTCAATTCCTTTTAAAAATTGGCCACCAGATGCAGTTTGTTCTTCCTCAAAGTTTTGGCAGCCTGAGCCCTCCAAAAATGCTAATCATCCCCTTTCCTTATCCAGTGCATACAGAAAAACTCATACAAGCTCATAAATACCATACTGCCTAATCATAATGGGGTGAGACTATACCGCCTCTCCTTTCACTTCATCTCAGATCCTACCTATTGTATGGTCCACTCAAGTGATGTGCATCGAACATTCACCTAAGGCTCGACTTGACTTAGCAAAGTCCCTCATCTGCAATTCCCTTCTTAAAAATTCCAATAACAAGAGTAAGAATGAAATTAAAGCTTTCCAATCATTTCCCAACCCTGTGACTCTCCCCTTCATTTGCGCAGCCTGCAAACATTTTTAACCACTCTTACTGCTCTTCCTGGGAACACTGTAAAAGACTATTTTTTTAGTATACTGCTTCAGGGTCATTTTCAAAAAAGCCTTACACAAATCCCATATTCCACCGACTGTTGTAGTCACTCCATGAAAATATTTATTACCACAGAAAGATATTAAAATGTCAGTGTTGAATTGTTCTGTTCCTGGTTTACTTGTAATAATAGCACCAAAAGACCCAAGGCCAGGTCTCCGAACTCTGGACACAATAACGAAACTTTTCAGATACACAATTAAGATAAACCAAATAACCAATTAAACATCAAGAATTTCTTGCTGAAGGAAGGAGACAACAGACTTCAATTCAACGGATTAGCGCTTTCTTTCCTTTAATTAAATTCAACTGAACTTCAACAGATGAAATTCCACTAAATTTAATTAAAGGAATGAAAGCACAAATCCATCGAACTGAAGTCCATTGTCTCCTTCCTTCAGCAAGAAATCTGTAGTGTTTAACTGAAACTCTCCAAATAGAAGAATTTGATCAATACACAAATATCTGTTATAAGGAAAGGAATAATAAGATTTCCCCTGGAGGCTCAAGAGCTTAACCGTGTTTTTCATCCCTAGTGATTGACAGAATATACAAAAATACTCCCCCACATAAGGAATGCCTACCTGCATATTCATATAATCCATAACAAAGTTCAAATCTCCCAACATTATTAGCAATCCTCCATGAAATGTACTAATTTCCATTAATTTCCTACGGATCATTTCCTAAGGTCAGCCATCATTGGGTCTGGAGGATGGCATACACTTAACACAGTGACACATTCTCCTACCCAAATTATTCCCTTGACTACTACAAAACACCCTTGCGGTCAAAAAGTGAGCCATAATTTCGAAATAAAACACCCGTAATCAAGAAAGCTGTTCCTATTTTCTTAGACGAAGCCAAAGAAGCTGAAAATATCATATCAATCAAACTTTACCTAAGGAGGAGCATGTAAAATTAGTTATCTGTTTCATATATACATAAAATACAAGTCTGTGTGTACAGTGGAAATATGCAAAAATTCTAGCCCTTATTACTGGGCTTCCCCATCCCATTCACATTCCATGTTAGTAGTTTCATACTCTGAAAAGATATATATTTTCATGCTCAAAGTTATTCTTAAAACAAGGCTCACAGATCTTAATAATGTACACTGTTGTTTATCAATGTTATGGTTGTATTAACTCTCCTTTCAAGCAGAGAGACACAAGTACAGCCACAAAACAAATAGTTCACTAGTCAGGCGGTTACTTACCAGAACATTTAGAGTGCTGGTGGTGAGGGGGGGGGGGGGGGGCAGCACAACAAAGCCTTTGTACCCAGTATCCATATCCTAAATCATTCTACATCATGAATTGCTCTGTCCTCTCTTTAAATAGCCTCTAACAACACAGCTATCAGCATACTAGAAAATGCAGAGAATTCAGCTTGAACACAAAGCATCATTACATAATTTTTACCTGCAGTTTCCAAGTTCAGCATGTTTTAGCATATATAATAAAATGCTTAAAAACAAGCATGTTCAATCCATATGAACAGCAAATGAATAATGTACAAATAAATACACTTAACTGTTGACCATATTCAAATACATTGTACATAACTGTCATTTCTCAAGTCTGACAGTGCACCAAACTAGGACACATAGCTGCTTACAGACCTATGTCGCCGGGAGTTTGCCAATATACAGAAGGCTCCATTTTATGAAGTGAAGAAGTGAATTTTTAGTGAAGCTTTACATGGTTTGCTTTAGTTACGTCACTCCCATATTTGCTTTTAATGATTATATTGTATAGTGCCTTAAGAACACACAGCTGTGCCATTACGGTATAAAGCCACCTCTGTGCACATCCTACTTGAGGTTGTAAAGTACAGCTGTTTACTCCTAGATTGTACCTTTCCTGTGGCTGTCTGCTCACTCTTCACTTTCATGCCACTTCCTTTGTTCACCACTTTCATGCCACTTCCTTTGTTCATTGCTTTCTGCTTTAATTTACTTACCCAACCCCTTGTGACTTTTTTTATTTTACAGTCATCTACCACTCAAAGCCCCCCCCCCCCAAGAGGTGCTCACCCAACTGCAATCCAACAAACTAGAAATCCAAAGAGAAAACCCCCACTAGACAGCAAAGAAGTGAAGACTTAAGACCTGCATCCTCCAGAAAAATTAATGTATGTTCAGTTATGAATGTTTTCTCTCTCCATAAAAGTAATGTATTGTCACTGCTTAGCACTAGCATTCAACAGTCTGTACCGCTACCTTGCGTCTCACCCCCAATAGTATAACTCTACCTGAAACCCACTCTGCTACTATATCGCAACTGAATTGCCTCTTCTGCAGCCTCTAATATTTACTTCTGTTAAGCTCATAAAATTATCCATCAGTTACTTACCCCATACGGCTCCACTGATGGTCTTTGCAGCAGTTCAGCATAGAGTGGCTCTGCCTGCTCCGTTTGCCCTACAGGCTTCACTCCACTCCTCAACCCTGCCACCAATTCCCACCCGCCCCACTACTTCTACATTAATTTATCGAAACCTTCATCCTAGGTGACGTAAACATTAGCTGGTCCACTATTAACTCTCAATCCCCTACCCAATCAAACTATTTGACTTCACCCAGCTAATTAACTCCCCCACCAGGCCAAACAAAGACGGAGCCTCCGGCTCCATCATTGACTGGATCATAGTATCTCATCCAAACCTAATCTCAAGTGCAGGAATCCTTCCTGACCACCTCAGTGACCAGCTACCAGCCTTTGTTGACTGGTACCCCTCCCCCCTTCATAAACACCGCCACTACATACAAACCCGAAACCTATCCAACTTCAAACCACAAACATTTTCAGACTGCCTAAAACTTACCAACTGGTCACCTTTAAGAACTCTGGCCCTCAACAACACCATCAACGACTAAACTTTTCTGAATCTACTCAATAACCTTTCTCCTCTCAGGACCTAGAGTTAAAGCTATAACTTCTCCTTCGCTATTACGGAAACCAAACAGATCATGCTCCTAAGAGACAAAAAATTGGAAACAATACCAAAACAATAAGCAATCTAATACACTACTAGAATTTAAACAACTCCACAACTCCATCAAAAAACTAATAACCAGAGACTGCAAAACACATTACTCTAGGCTTCGATATGAATAAACTAACAACCTCAGAAAATTCTGGAATCCAATCTCCTCCCTCCGTTATCCCAGCAGTAAAGGCAACCCATGCCCTAACCCTAACCGCTCTGATCAAGAAACAGCCACTCTATTCAACATCTTCTTTGTGGAATGTACACCTAAACTTACTGCCAGCTTCCTCAGCTCCCCTCAAATATCTTCTGCCTCCTCACACCTCCCCCTCTGATCTCACAACACATACCCCTTCCTTCAACCTCAATCCTGTTCCCATGCACGTGCACAAAAAAAAAAAAAAATACTCCTCCGATGGGAAACCATGCTGCAACGCACCAGATAATTTATCTGCATTCTTCCTCAAATTATCTGCCAACAGCATAGCCTTCCCCTAGCTCCATTATAATAAATAGGTCTATCCAAGAATCCAATGTTCCCTTACTTTGCAGGCAAACATTTATCATCCCACTCCATAAAGGCAGTAAAAACACCAACACCACTAATTTCCGGCCCACTGCCATACTTCCCTGACTCTCAAAAGTCCTGGAAAAGCACATTCACTCAACTGATGCTATATCTAGCACATAATACCCTCCTAACCCCACACAACATGGATTCCGTCCTGGCCATAGTACTATTACTGCACTCCACTCCTTCCTCGATTCCATTAACCATGCTAGGGACGCTGGCAAAATCTTATCTACCCTGTTTCTAGACCTCTCCAAAGCCTTCAACACAGTCTCCCACCCGATTCTCCTATCTCAACTCCCCTCACTTAATCTCTCCCCTTCCCCATAGCTTGGTTCTCAAACTACCGCTCCAAAAGACAACAAGCTGTTAAATGGAAACATTCCACCTCATCCTTCCTATGCACCCCTACTGGGGTACTCCCAAGGTTCTGTCCTTGGCCCCTTATTTTTCAATATATTCATCAACAACTTTCACAACTCCATCTCGGATACCACCCTAATCCAGTATGCCGATGATTCTACAATCATCTGCTCAGCCGAAACACCTTCCAAACTTCTGCAGATAACCCAGTCAGCTTTCTCAAATATTGAAACCTGGATACGAAACAACCACCTTACCCTTAATGCCAACAAAACCAAATTAATGTTTTTTTTCTCCATCTAAAAACTCCCCCATTGATAAGAACTCCAAAATAATAATCCAGAATAACACCCTCACTGAAATTGTCCCATGCACCAAACTGCTCAGTGTTATCATTGATGAACATCTAAAATGATATCCACATCCAAGCTAAAATAATAAAAAAAAAAAAGGACAACAGTTATTTTACCCCGCCACCAGAAAGATCCTTGCCTCCACATACCTTCTTCCCCTCTCCAATGTATGGCGCTCCTCTGTCCTCTAATCTTCAGCTTGGCCTACAGACTAAATTAGAAGCCTGCTACAATAAAATCTGTAAATTCACCACCAGCTCTAGGATCTCATCCCATCACTGCATTTCCTTCCACTCACTGCAATGGCTCGAGCTTCCCAGCTATCTGAACCTCAAATTCATCTCTGCCCATAAGCTCATATTTAACCCTTCCTCCTGTGCCCCTCTCTACCACCTCAACCCCCTATATATTCCTAATCACTCACTTAGATCAGAAAATCAGAATCTGCTCAAAATCTACAAACCTTTACGGCCACTTGGGCACCTTCTGCTATCCTGCTCCTTAGCTAAAACTATGGAAATCACTTCCTCCCTCCCTTAGAAATATTCAAAACCACTAACTTTAAATCCCCTCCTCCATTCTTACCTGTCCTCAAAGTTGAAATGCCCATGCTCCTTCCCAACATAGGACCCTCTAACATCTAAACCCATCTTTTTTCAGCATCATCTCTGCACTCAGATCCTTTGCCCTCCAACTCCTCTTAAACCTCACTCCAAAACTTTAGTTATTTCCAACAATTTTCTTTTGTTCAATGGAAATTCACTGTTAATTACTCAGACTGTACAGATGCTAGATTTTTATTTAGTAATGGACTTATTACTGTAGAATATAGACTTTATCATTGTAAAATGCTGCATGACACTGACTTCTTTGTTTTGTACTTGTATATGTTTATTGTTACTGGAGCTTTACTACCAGGACCTCCGCTGAAAATGGGCTCTTTTAGGCCAGTGGACTAGTCATAAAAATGAAATAAATAACTAAATTAAATCGACCTTATTTCATAAAGGATCCCTCTACACACACACACGCACCGTTTCATGTCAATCTTGACAGAATAAAGCATATGGAGTACATTTAGCCCCCCCCCCACACACACACACACAATATAACCACTTTGCTCTTGGTCAGTCCACTGGCATTTTTTTTACAAAAAACAAATAATGCTGGGAAGCTTCTCTCACTTCATATGAAATTATGCTATAATTTATGGTAAGTATTCAGACATTAATACACCTAACACCTTTTTCATTTTATAATTTCTGCCATCTAATATAGCATTCCCTTAATTGTGCTCAACACCCTTTTCTATCAAAATCATTTTCTTTAGTGTACTTGATTCTCCAACACCAGTCTCCACACTGCTGTACAGCATTAAAAAAAAAAAAAAAAAAACTTATTTCTACATTTAAATCAGATATTGACTTTACACTAAACTTTTTTTTCTTTTTTATTACAGACAACAGTGCTATTTTAATACACTTGATTCTCTGACAGGAGTCACTATTCTGCTATTTCCATTCCCATTTCGAAGGAACATTAGCTTGGGAAAGCCAACAATCAGGGAAAGTTTTGCCTGCCTCTTTAAACCTTATACAGCTTATCAGTAATATTCTGGTGACCAGACATCCGATTCCCAAATGCAGATACATTTCACTTCCACAATCTACAGATGTCTTGCACACAAAAAACAATTCTGGAAAACCTTCCTCTCTTCCCATAAAAATACATCACTTATGATAAATACTTAACCACATTAACATAAACAGACCTTTATATACTTTATAATTTAAGTTAGTCCATAACAGCATTCTTTTACTTGCACTTAATACTCTCTTCAGTCAATTAGACTGCTTTAGTGTGCTTTTACCAAACAGTCTCCACATTGCTGCCCACTGCACAAGGTAAATGACAAAAGATATTAACACACTTAGATCTGGTACACTTTTAAATTCAATGCCAATCACAGTTACACAATGGGACGTACAAGATGGCTGCACATTAATCAACAGCTTAATTTTAGCTCTCCCAGTGAGAGAGCAGAAAAACAGGAAAACAGACAAATTGTTAGCTTGCATAAAATCCAGTTACTGGCTAGTAATTACACTGACTGGATGCTGGCAAAGAAAAATTTGGAGAACCTGAAAGAAAATCTATTAGAAAAGGTGAAGAAAAAACACTGGATGGGAAGAATAATGCAAATATTCAGCAAACAGCAGTTCACATTTCAGCTTTGGCACAAGATATGGCTTACAGTAATTTAGAGGAAAAATAAATCAAATGTATTCAGATGGGATTAAAATAAATGAAACAATGAATGAATATGTCAACTCAAATAACAAACCACTGGAAAAAGCTTTAACTAGATATTCAGGTGAACTGATAAATCTGCAAAGATCAGAGGATGAACTGAAGTAAATGAGGCTTCTCAAGAACAGACGTTTCAATAAGGAGCAGAATTACAAAACAGAACATACAGAAAAAAATAGAGATCTTCCAGTGTACCTGAAAAACTGGAAGGAACAGACTGCATTAATTTTATGAAAGTTTAAATCTACAACTGGGATGGTGTTCAACAGCAGGCTTTAACTGAAAGGTCAAATTAAGTGTATGCTCCAAACCTAGCATGAGAAAGCAGCCAAGACCTATATTAATAAGGATGCAACCTTACCAACAAAAAGTTGATCCTGACAAAACTGTGGCAGAAGGGGAAAGTATTGAAAACCAGAGACAGCAGAGTGTTTGTGGAAAATGATTATTTATTGTACACCACACAGAAGTAAAGCAAATTTATCTCGGCAACCATGGAATGCTGAGAAGCAGGTGTGAAATTCAAGCTGCTATACTGCACTGGCTTCAGAATATTTCTTCCTGGAAGAGCAAATACTTTTTTGATGCAGAACAGGCTAAGAAGAAAACAAAAAAACCTTTATCCAACAAAAAGTGAGCTATCAAACACAAAGGGACGCTGTTTCTCACTCTTCTGACAATGAAGCTCATAGAGAGAAGAACCTTTTCTGATGTTCCAAATGAAAATGCTTGAGAAACTGGAAAAAACAGGAGCCGACTAGAAGAATCAGAAGTACAATGGACTTGAGGATGATCAAAAAATAATAACCATTATAATAATAAATGGGAGACTATAAAGCATCAATCACATTTGTGAAATATGACTTTGCAAGAAAATAATGGCTGGAAAAAAGGACTAGTTTTGACTTTGTTAAACTTGCAGATAGACTGTGAAGTATATACCCCACGTAATGTCTTTAGTGTTTAGAAAGACACTAAAGGGAAAAAAAAAGGTAAGCCAATTTTTATGCTTGGTATTTGCATGACTTCCAAGATGGCTGCACACTGATCAACAGCTTAACTTCAGTTCTCTCAGTGTGAAAACAGAAACTGAGGAACAGCAGCCAGTGATATTTATAGGTGATTTATAACCTGTGATATAGATATATACACACATATATACACACACACACACACACACACACACACACACACACACACACACACACACACACACACACATATATATATATTGTTTGTTTCTTTCGGCTTTTCCCGGTTAGGGGTCGTCACAGCGGAACTCCGGTCCGCTAATGACTGGCAGTAGATTTTTACGTGCTGGCTTGCCGGGCCTAACGCACAACCTATCTAAGGCCAAGAACACAGCATCAGTGGGCCCAGACAATATCCCAGGATGCCTTCTAAATAGCATGAAACATGGCCTATCAGGGCCTCTGGAACTGCTATTTAACTATAGCCTCCAAAACAGGCTTTGTGCCGCATGAATGGAGAACAGCAGCAGTCATCCCTCTGCACAAAGGTGGGCCATCTACAAACCCTGGAAACTACAGACGCATGAGTGTTTCTAGTCTTGTATGTAAAGCAATGGAAAGAATCATGGAAATGATCAATACCAACATATTAAACCTCCAAACACTGGACTCAACCCCGTTTGGTTTTGTCATGGGGAGATCATGCCTACTCAACCTAGACGACTCCTATGAGAAGGTCACCAAAGCAATGGATGAGGGTAAAATGGCTCACACTACCTACCTTCACCTGGCCAAGGCATTTGACAGAATACCCCACTCAGGCATTGTTGACAAAGTCAAGAGGTTAAGTACAAACTCGTACATCACCCCGTGGATAGCCAACTGGCTCATGGACAGGACCCAGGAAATTGGGGAGTCCACCTCTACAAAAGAGTCCAATCACAAGTGGAGTCCCTGAGGCATCAGTCCTGGGACCACTCTTTTTTGGCATTTACTTCTCTGAAGTCAAAGCCAATGTCATTGGTCTCTGGCTGACTAAATTTGCAGATGATTGCAAATTAGGAGCCGTCATTGAATCCCAAACTGATACAAACGTTCTCCAGGAGAAAATGTCAAAGACAAACAACTGGTGTCAGAGCCATGGACTAAACTAAATGCCAAGAAATGCATAATAGTATCCTTCAGGAAGTCATCCATCCCTGGTAACTTATTATGTTGACAACACACCCCTTAGAGTTGACCCAGTAGTCAAGGATTTAAGGACACACACAGATACTAATCTATCCTTTGACCATCATGTGTCTACAGTACTGAGGAAAGCATTCTATGTTACGCAACTTATAAACAATGGTATGGCATCTAACTCCAAGGAAATCATTGTTGCACTGTATTCATCACAACTACCATTGAGTACAATGCTCCCTTTGGCATGTACCTAACCAGGCATATCCAACAATTGGAACATCACAGAGGTTCCTCACTAACAGAATACAGGGCTTAAGTAAAATATTCTATGCAGACCACCTCAAGGCTCTATCCCTGTATTCTGTCTCCTAGAGGCTTTTGAGAGGAGATCTATGTCTGACATACAGGGAGCTCTCAGACCCCACTCTGATGGACCTCCTGCATATCCGCAAAACGAACCGCACCACAATTACCCATTTGAAAGACTTAAACCTTGCCTGTCATATAAACAGGACCTGCTGGATGGACAGGTATGAATTCTAGAGACTACCCCGTCTCTGGAGCAGGCTCCCCATCCATGTGAAGCAGAGTTCCTCCCTAACTCAATTCAAGTGCAATCTGGACAACTGGATGGGGAACAGAAAATTCATCCCTGACTTGGCAACTATGTCTCTAATGGACACAGGCAACTTGTAAATGTTTCATATCCCAAGCCCCTGCTTACACTTATCAAGGGTATCAAAACTGGTCAGAGATTTGGGATGTGTGGCTAGGCTTAAAAAGGCCCTTGTGGTCATTAGCCTAATAAAACACCTATAACCTATAAACTTATGCTGTCAGCTTGAGTAAAATTTAGTTACTGGTTACTACGTACACTGCCTGGATGCCTGCAAAGAATAAACTAAGAGAGCCTGAAGGAAAATCAACCAGAAAAGATGAATAGAAAACACTGACTGGGAAGAATCTTGCAGCTGTTCAGCAAAATCATTTAAGCTCCAGCTTTGATGCAAGACATGGTTTCCAGTAATCTCGGGGAATAAGCAAGTCAAACTGCCCAATCACACAAATGCTCTCCAGGAAGGGCTGACACAAACAACTGGTGCCAGAGCTATGGACTAAAAACTAAACGGCAAGAAATGCATAACAGTATCCTTCAGGAAGTCATCCACCTCTGGAAACCATCATATCGACAACACTCCACTAAGAGTTAACCCAGTAGTCAGGGACTTGGGGACATGCAGGCAGTAATCTAGCTTTAGACCATCCCGTGTCTACAGCACTGAAAAAATCTTTCCATGCTGTGCAGCTTATAAACAAAGGTATGGAATCCAAGTCCAAATAAGTCATTGTTCCACTATATTCAGCATTCAAAAGACCCATCACGAGTTCAATGCCTCACTGGTATGTACCACACCAGGCATATCCAACAACTGGAACTTCCACAGAGGTTCCTCACTATAAGAATACAGAGATAAGTAACATGTCCTATGCAGACCACCTTAAGGGCCTATCCCTATATTCTGTCTCCTACAGACTGTTGAGGGGAGATCTATGCATGGCATACAAGGTTTTGTCAGACCTCACTCTGATGGACCTCCTGCATATCCGCAAACCAACCACCACCAAAACTGCCCATTCTAAAAGACTTAAAACTTGCCTATGATATAAATTGGACCTGCTGGAAAAAAAGGTGTTTGTCTCGGAGACTACCCCTTCTCTAGTAAAGACTTCCCATCCATTTGAAGCAGAGTTGCTCCCTATACCAATTCAAGTGCAACTTGGACAATGGGATGGGAAAGTGGAAATCTATACCTGGTTTGGCACCTATGTCTCTAACGGACACAGGTAATCTGTAAATGGTTCATCTCTCAGGCTCCTCCTCATAAATATTTCACCTCCCAAGGCCTTGCTTACACTTATCAAGGGTACCAGAACTTGTCAGAGATTTGGGACGCATGGCTAGGCTTTAAAATGCCCTTGTGGTTATTAGCATAGTACATACCTATGAACCTATAAATGTGCTCAAAGCTGATCAAGATAAATGAAACACTGAAGGAGTATACTGACTCAAATAATAAAATGCTGAAAAAAATGGTAGAAGCTTTAAACAGATATTCAAATGAGCTGCTAAAACTATAAAAAAAAAATCAGAGGCTGAAATGAAAAAAAAGGCTAGTCGAGTATGAGACTGCTCAACAAGAGAGGTTTCAAAACAGTAATGAGAATTAGAGGGCAGAGCACATGGGGAAATTCTTTGATTTTCTGCTGTACCTTAGAAACTAGAAGTAACAGATTGTATTTATTTTATGAAGTTACAAATAAGCAACTGGACTGGTATTCCACAGCAGGAACTTTTAATTGAAAAGGCACACCATGTATATGTTCCAAACATGGCCATCAGAAAGAACCCATGACCTGTAATGGTAAACATGCAAACTTACCAGCAGACAGAGTTGATTCTGACAAAATTGTTGGAAAAGGGCAAAGTACTAAAACTTGGAGAGCGTGCATTGTTTATGGAAAACTACTTATTCACTGTACACCAGGCAGAAGATAAATTTATTCCAGTAATCAAGGAATGTCAAGAAGCAGGTGTATCCAGATTTCTTCAGAATTGTTTTTTTACTACAGGATCAAAGTCATTTTTTGCTGCAGAACAGGTTAAGGAGGAAATGCAAAAGTTTGTCCAACAAAAAATGAGCCATCAAGCAGAAGGGGGCTCTCTCATTCTTCTAATAATAAAGCAAATTCTTCTAATAATAAAGCACACAGAGAGACTTTACCAGAGAAACCTTTTCTACTGTTCCAAAGGAAAATGCTTCAAAGACTGAGAAAAGCGCAGGACTTGTCCAGAAAAATTGGGAGCACTGTGGAATTAAACCAGAATCAGGATTTGCGAGATTGAGCTGAATAGGAAGACGACCAGCAACATGGAAACTAGTGAAAAAATGTGAGACTGCAAAGCAATCACATTTGTGAAATACAGTGGAGAAAGTAGACTTTTGCTGGCTTTGTTAAACTTGTCTGGATCTGAAAGGCATTTCTGTCACATTTCATATAATGTTTGGAAGGACTTTGTGGGGAGGGGAGAAGGAAGGAAAAGGGTACAAGTAAAACTATTTTTTTCTTAACAGTTTTTCTCAATTTAAATTGCATACTTTATATTATACAATGACTGGCCATTAACATTCTAAAACGAGCATTCTGATTGGCCGGCCCAACCAGCATGCCTGTTGTAAATCTGAGAATATACCAACAGAAAAAGGTCCGGTCGCCCGGGCTTTTTTCCATTGGTATATTATTTAATTTTTAACTTTTATTCAACAAAAATAAAAACAAAATTTGTAATCCGGACTCAGGACATACAAGAGACACACCATGCAGAAAATACAACGGAAATCAGGTACGTTGTTTAAAACTAAAGACACGTACCCGATTTCCCTTGTATTTCCTCCATTCTGTCCCTCTCCTACCCTAAACTTCCCGAACATTTATAAATAAATAAAAGGAAAAACGGAGCAACGGAGATCTTTTCTCCATTGTTTACTTTCCCAAGCACTGATGTACTGGGTATGTGCGGGAACGCAAGTCTCATACGCATGCGCAGTACATCAACACAAGGAAGCAGTATACCACCAGCTGCAGAAGAACAGTAATCCGCCGTTATATGAAGACATTATTTAAGAAAACTAAGTATTTTTTTCTTAGATAATGTCATTGTATAATAGCAATAACCGACTCCGTGGTTGTGATATACTGAAATTAACCCACGGTTGGTTTTATTTAATATTAAACCATGCCAACCGTGGGTAAATCTTCAATATACCACACCGTCGGTTATTGCTATAGTAAAGTACGTGTAGCTGTTTTGTATGTGATAAGGTTCTTAAAAGTAATCAAATGGCTTTCTTCCTTCCTGGTCTCTCAAAATGTAGGCATAACAGTGTAAAAAGAAAAAATAGACAAACATGTTTCTTTTAATAAGCTGTAATATTGATTTATTGAGGTGGGTGTAAAAGTGCATAAATTATAATATATGTAAAGCGGGTATGTTTTAAGCAGAAACAAGTAAATATGAGAACACTAAACATAATGAAAAATTTTCTTTTAACAATAAATGTTCCAAGCTCATCTTTCAGGCTGCAACACAGGACTTCATTTATCCTTTGTTTTCTCTTAGTTTTCCATGGAGGCAAGCTGATAAAAAGGGTAATAAAAGACAAAACCGGGTTCCTTCATGGATAAAAGTTAATGATTTCTGAAAGTATGCAAATAGTTTTCACATCGGGGGGAGGGGGAATAACGATTAAAAGAAAAAAAAGAACAGACACAAACCAGTACAAGTAGAAGCACAAGTTATAGCATGCACCTTAGCTTGGATAACCTCAATTTCAGGTTAACTAAGGCCTATTTGGCACAAATATTCCTATCAGGCAGGGACGTCAGGAGGCATACTCATTGTACACATTTCAGTACAGTGTTTGCGTGGAGAGGGTAGCACAAGGCAGGCACTAGAATCTAGGAGAAAAAGCTAAAGCAGCATCTTCTCCTTTAAGGAAGGTCATGTGTGCGCCATACGCACACTAACATGGATGTAAGCATATTTGCACTCACGCGCACAATTTAAAATATCCATTCCACTGAGGCAGAAGTAAATATGTAAAATGAATGGTATGCATGTGTCCACACTTGTTATTTATTCTAGAGGTTCCATTCATTTCTGTATGAGTGAGAAATTGTGTGTGTGTGTGTGTGTGTGTGTGTGTGTGTGTGTGTGTGTGTGTGTGTGTGTGTGTGTGTGTAAGCTGAACATGCACTTTATCTCTCATTCTGTTTGAATGAGAGATAAAGTGCATGTGTGTTAGTTACTGTGTGAGAGAGTAGCTGTGTGTGTACAATTATATTATTTATTCTATCTGTATGAGTGAGAAAGTGTGTGCGTGTGTATGTATGTAATTTGAACTAGCCATTCTGTGTGAATGAGAGATAAAGTGAGTGCGTGCATGTGTGTGTTAGTTACTGTGTCTGTGTGTGTGCACGTTTAACATTCCTCTCAACTGTCCAGATTTAGCCTAATAGTTTTGGTCTGTTTCTCATAAAATGTGTGGTTTTCTGGCAAACTTATCCTGCTACTCTCTAAAACCAAAGGCATACTCATTGTACTGAAATGGGTACAGTGAGTATGCCTCCCGATGTCCCTGCCTGATAGGAATATTTGTGCCAAATAGGCCCTAGTTAACCTGAAATTGAGGTTATTCAAGCTAAGGTGCATGTGTCTGTTTTTTTTTTTATCTTTATTCTCCCTCCCCCAGATGTGAAAACTATTTGCATACTTTCAGAAATCATTAACTTTTATCCATGAAGGAACCAGGTTTTGTCTTTCATTACCCTATTATCAGCTTGCCTCCATGGAAAACTAAGAGAAAACAAAGGATAAAGTGTAACTTTACCCACCCCCCCCCTCACCCCCTAAAGGTCCCATATCTATACAGGAAGAATGCAGAGTCCCTGTAATCACATCTATGCAGGTAAAAGCTGCACTCTCTAAAACCAAAAACAGCATCCATGGGACCGGACAACATCCCAGGCTGCGTTTTACATGAACTTCAGACCGAACTGGCTCCCAACCTAAGCACCATGTTCAATCATAGTCTCCCGTCAGGCTTTGTGCCAAATGAATGGCGCACAGCAACAGTTATGCCACTCCACAAAGGGGGAGCCACCACTGATCCTGGGAACTATCGCCCTATTAGCCTGACGAGCCTGGTCTGCAAGGCCATGGAAGGAATCATCATGGAACTCAAAGACATTGGTAACCTCCAAACTCTGGACCCCACCCAGTTCGGGTTTGTGAAAGGCAGATCATGCCTTCTGAACCTGATCGACTTCTTTGAGGCAGTCATCAAAGTTGTAGACGAGGGTAAGGTGGGTTCACACAGCCTATCTTGACCTTGCCAAGGGTTTCAACACCATCCCCCATTCTGGAATTATAGCTAAACGCACTAAACTAGGTATAAATCCCTGTGTCACAAGATGGGTTGCCAACTGGCTCACTTACGGAACCCATACTGTAAAAGTTGCAGACTCCAAATCTGACTTCAAACCAGTGACAAGTGGAGTACCACAGGGTTCAGTCCTGGGACCTCTCCTGTTTGGTTATCTACTTCTCTGAAGTACAGGCCAACATAGGAGGCCTCTGGCTAATGAAGTTTGCAGATGATTGCAAACTAGGAGCCATAGTCGAGTCCCCAAATGATGTGGACATTCTACAGAAGGGCCTCACTGAGACAGATGCCTGGTGTCAGAGGCATGGCCTCAAGCTCAATGCCAAAAAGTGCATTGTCATCCCCTTTGGCAAAAACTCTGTACCCATGAACTACCACATAAATGGCAGTCTACTTAACACCGAATGTGTGATAAGAGACCTTGGGACCCAGATGGACAGTAGTCTCTCCTTTGATAATCACATCGCCACAGTAGTCAGGAAATCCTTCTATGTGGCACACCTCATCACAAAAAGGTTCTCATCCAAGAAAAAAAGAGGTCATTGTTCCTCTCTACTTGGCACTCATTAGACCCATTATAGAGTACAACGCCCCTTTTGGAATGTACCTCACAAGACATCTGCAGCAGCTGGAAAGGTCACAGAAGTACTTCACAAAGAGGATTACTGGCCTCAAACAGATGCCCTACACTGACCATCTCAAAAAAACTCCAGCTTTACTCTGTAGCATTTCGCCTAGAGGAGATCTCTGCCTAACATATAAAGCTATGTTAAACCCAGAGCTGTTGGGCATGCTACCCCTTAAGAAATCCCAAGCACTCCGAGCCAGAAGCTCTAGGGACCTAAACCTTGTCACCACAATAAACAGGACATGCTGGAGGGATAGATTCCTGTCCCAGAGACTTCCCATACTCTGGAACAAGCTACCCATCTATGTCAAGCAAAGTTCCTCATTAGCACTCTTCAAGAAAAATATTGATGAGTGGATGGGAAATAGGAACTACACCCCGGGGATGATTCTGTGGCTCTGCTCGACAGGGGCACAGGAAATTAACTTTTTTGGGTGGCGTAAGCAGGGAACCTTGTTGGCTAGGCTTATTCTTCAGAAAATACATTCTAGCAGAAATTCTGTTATTCTAGTAACTTTCTTAGTTAACAAGAGCAATATTTAAAATCTATCCTTATCATACCTCCACTGTCGAGATATTCACAGAATGTCCAGATTTTTGCCTCATATTTTTGTTCCATTTCTCCTAAAATTGGTGGTTTTCTTGCAAATTACTGGCTAACCATCGAGGACTGAAGTGAGAAAATAATGGCAAGCATTTGAGTTTCAAACTCCATATGCTTCAGAAAAGTCATGCTAATGCAAAACCTGCAATTATACCCACTTTCTAAGCCTGTAAGGGCAATATTTAAAATGTTTCCCTGTTTTGGGGCCTTTGTCCCCCCATTACTACTGGCTTTGTCCAAATTTCTTGCTTGAAGAGGTTGAGAGGCATGATACATATTTTGGGCCACTATATCTCCATTATTTCAGGCTTTGTCCAGATTTCTTGCACTAAGACAGTAAGAGATGTGCGCAACTCTCAACTGTCCAGATTTTTGCAGAAAGCCCTGATTTTTGCCTCATATTTTTGGCCGATTCCTCAATATTTGTGGTTTTCTGGCAAATCACAGAGGATTGAAATAAATACAGGTCATACATTTTAGTTTGATTTAATTACCTTTAGAAAATGCATGCTAAGACAAATATTGTTATTCCAACTGCTTTCTAAGTCTGTAAGAGCAATATTTAAAATGTGTCCCTATTTTTGGCTTTGTCCAGAATTCTTATGCTAAGAGGTTGAGAGGTATGAAGGTATGGTGTGTAATGCTATAGCTAAGGGGAGGGCAGGTTAGTCAATTAACTTGATACCAGACTGCTGAAGAAACTGTGAGCTCCAGTGGAGACACGAGCCTGACTACCAGACTGCCAACAGAATTGTGAGTTTGAGTTTCAGTACATTTTCAGGGCATTATGAGTTTCAGTGCATTTTCAAGGGACCGAGTTTCATTGCATTTTCATGGAATTGTGAGTTTCTAAGGAAGATAAATTTACTGTTGGTCATGCTAAGTCTGTTTTCAGTGTGCATCTAACTGTTTTGTTTATCAAATGGCAGTCACTGGTGGTGTTGTATTGTAGAATTTGAAAGCAGTGTTAGTAGCATGACTGCATTTGGTGCACAGAAAGCTGTGGATTCTACTCCCACACCATGTAGACGAAGTGCTGATATTGCAGTGTCATTTTGATTGCAGATTATTTGGTGCATTTTAAGGGGGTATAGGGGGTCTACACTCCTGAGTGTGTCCTCTTTTGTATAAGATGCATAGTAACTATGAACTTACTGGTTTGTCAGTCATTCCCTATTGCAATATTACCAGCTTACCATTTTTAATGTAACATAGGCAGTTAATCCTTCAAAAGCAGCAGGCACTGAATTTGTAGATGAAACGCTGAAATGTAAAGTTGTTTGCCAGTAGCAACCTCTTCATTAGTTACAGATCTCATTAATGTAGAATTGTCTGGATTACTTAACTTCTGCAGAGATTGTGCTTTTTGAGTAATATTGGTGGATTGTAATGACAGAAGTTTGAGTGGCATTTTATGGTTGAAAATTTCTGAAATGGGTAGTTTTATCATTATTGTTTCATTGCTTTCTAGAAGAATGCTCATAACTACAAATTTAAAACATTCTAACAAATGGTGATGTATTATACTAGGAATACAATTTATCATGAGGGTGAATCAAAGAACACATACATGTGTGCAAGACCCTATAAATGTGTGCAAGGAGCCTATGGTTTGAAAACAACTCAAAGGTAAACTTAATCCTCCACTATCAGATGCATTTTCTTTTAATGTGGGGTTTCATGCCATTTCAATGAATGCGAGTTTCAAGGGGAGAGAAGTTTACTGTTCATACCAAGTCTGTTTTCATTGTGAGACTGTATTGCTTAGCAAATGGCTCAGTGTTTGTGCTATTTTAATTTCAATATCTGTAATAATTGTAGTAGTAGTAAATAAGAAAACAGGTTCCCTGTGTCTTTATTTAAAATATCTATGATAATTATTTCCATGGCTTTACATACAAGACTAGTCAGACTTATGGTCTGTGGTTATCCGGGTCAGTAGAAGGCCAAATCTTGTGGTAAGGATTGACTGCTGCAGTCCTCTATTTACTAAGCATGAAGCCAATTAGTAGGCTAATGTTGAACAGTGATTTTAGAGTGCTTGATAGCTCATGTTTCATGCTATCAAAGAGGTATCTCAGGATATTATCAGGGCCCACTGAGGTAGTATTCTTTGACTTGGAGAGTGCATTGAAGACTTGTTCACTAGTGTTGGCCAGAGGATTTCTGGTCGAGGGTGTCTTTTGAGAGGTACTGACAGGAAGAAGGGGTGAAACTTGGATTAAATGCATCAGCCAGTAGGTTTGCTATATCCTCAGATTCCTATTAGGTGGTTCCATTTACAATTTGTTCAGCACACTGTTGTGTTACCTTTGAGGTTGTGAACAAAGCTGATGAAGGCCTTGTGGTTATCCTTTGTCTTTGAGGATATTTCTGCCTCAAATTTGGCTGTGGTGGGCTTAAGATTTCTGAGTTGCTTGTTTAGTTCGAGGGGTTTCATATCTTTCTGGATATTGCACTTCCTAGTTTTGACCATGGTTCTCCTCCTTTTGTTTTACAACTTGTTGATATCGGGATTCCACCAGGGCAAATTATTTGAGTTGGTTCTCTGCTTATTCCTTGTGGGTACAGCTACCTCAGTGCATCTGTTTACATGAAGGTATAGGGTTTCTGTAAACAATTTGCATAGTGGCAACAGAGTTTACATGGTTTTGGGGGATGGAAATTTTAGCATGGTGCAAGTCATTAGTACAAGGTTTGCTTTGGAATAATTCCTAAATGTTTGAGGGTTAGATGGCATCCACTTGTGACAAGTGTTTGGACAAGTACATACCAAAAGGGGCATTATATTCCATGATTGGTCTGAGTGCCAAGTAGAGGGGAACAATTAAATGCCTGGATCTGGATGATATAGCTCTACATATAAGCTGTACAACTGAAAATGATTTCCTTACAATAGTGAATATGTTGGGCCCACTGAAGTCCCACCTTCATGCAAGGGAATGTCTGTTGCAGTCTTTCATTCATCCAGCACAAAACCTGTTTTGAGACTATTATTGAATAGCCTTTGTAGGGGGTTCAACATATTAGGTTTCAAACTAACCAGTAGGCAGTCTACTATGTTATCTGGTCCCGATACACATTATTTTGTTGGCCTCTTGGTACTAACTTCAGAAATTGTTGAGATTTGAGGGGGTTTTAGATGCAGGTATTTTATGTGAGAATACTGAAAGACTGGTGGGATGAAGTTCAATCTGAATTAGTTGGCCAGTGGATTGGCTATATCCTCTGGTCCAAGTATGTGATACAATTTCTTATTAGCCCACTGTAGTGCCAGTCATTGTTTGAGATTTCTAGCATAGTTAAAATAATTTGTGGTTATCTTTCACTTGGGTTTATATTTTTACCTCCTATAAGGCTTTGGTTGATTTAATCATGGTCCCCAGTTTCTCTTTTAGTTTGAGTGTTTTTAATTTTCTGAGAGTTACATTTACTTTTGCAAGTAATGCGTATTTTTTTTCTCTTATTATGCTGCCCATAGGGCTTTATTTTTGAATTTGGTGTTGTATTTATTTCTGAGGGGCGAAGATGTGACTATGGAACTATTTAAATATGCATAGAGCTTCGCAGTAAATTATTCTGTACAGTGGAAGTTTGAAATAGGCTTAGTAGAGGGACCCCATCCTGAACGAATGCCCTGTACCCAGCATAGTCAGAAACCAGCACTACTCAGATACAGTATTGTCCACACGAGATCACTTACACTAGCTTACACGGGGGTTGAAAACGGTGTGGTAATTTCCCTTGACATTTTCCACAATCAAACCAGAGTGTCATTTGTTCTTTTAGCAAAGGATCATAGGTGTATACTAGGTTAATGGCCCTGGGGCCTTTACAAGCCTAGCCCATAGGATTACCCTGACATTGTACCACCTGACCTTAGTTTCCTGTGCCTCTATCGAGTAAAGCCACTGGAGTGATCCCTGGGGTGAATTTTCTATTTCCCATCCACTCATCAAGATTTCCCTTGAAGAGAGCCAGTGAGGTGGCTCTGCTTGACATGTATGGGAAGTCTATTCCATAGCATGGGAAATCTCTGGGTTATGAACTTGACCCTCCAGCATGTTCTGTTGATTGGGATAATGAGGTTGAGATATCTGGAGCGTGTGGTGTGGAGGGATTGAAATTTCTTTAGCTGTAGCATTTCTAACAGAGCTGGGTCAGACATGGCTTTGTAAGTCAAGCAGAAATTGCCTCTAAGTAGGCGATATGAGACAGATAATAGTTGGACTTTTTTTTAGTTTGTCCATATAGGACAAATGTTTAAGCCCTAGGATCCTCTTTGTGAGGTACTTTTGCGGCCTCTCCAGTTGTTGCAGATGTTTAGTGAGGTACATGCCAAATGAGGCATTGTACTCAATGATTGGGCTAATGAGGAAAGAGTAGAGGGAGACAATTACCTCTTTCTTCCTGGATGCAAAATCCTTAGTAATGACATGTGCCATACATAGAAGGACTTTCTGACCACAGTGGCAATGTGGTGGTAAAAAGAGAGAGGTTGCTGTCAACCTGTGTTCCCAGATCTCTAACAACACCTTCTGTGTTCAGTGGAGTACCATCGATGTGGTAACTGGGTTTTCCCCAAAGGGGATGACGACACATTTTTGGCACTGAGCTTAAGGCCATGGTTTTGACACCAGTTGTTGGTCTCTGAGGTCTTTCTGTAGGATGTCAACATCACTTGGGGAGTTAATAGCAGCTCCCAACTTGCAATAGTCTGTGAACTTTGTCAGGCAGAGTCTCTTCTTGTTGGGCTGCACTTCAAAGAAGTAGATACCAAACAGGAGAGGACCCAGGACCGAACCCTGTGGGACTCCACTCGTGACTGGTCAGCAGTCTGACTTGGAGTCAGCTACTTTCACACTGTGGGTTCTACCTGTGAACCAGTTTATAACCCACCTAGTGATATAGGGGTTGATGCCTAACTTAGTGAGTTTTTCTATGATTCCTGAGTGGGGAATGGTAAAGGTTTTCACCAGATCATGGTAGGCTGCATGAACCATCTTGCCTTCATCCACAGCTCTGGTGACTGACTCAAAGAAGTTGACCAAGTTGAGCAGGCATGATTTATCCTTCACAAAAGCAAACTGTGTGGGATCCAGACTTTGGAGATTCCCCATATCCTCGATTATTCGGTCCATGATGATGCATTCCATAGCTTTGCATATCAGACTCATCAGGCTAATGGGGCGATAGTTCCCAGGGTCTGTAGTCGCTCCTCCTTGAGATTCACGGAATGTAAGCAGGGTAGTAAGGATGTAACTTTCAACAGCTTTAGTTTTTACTTGATCGACTCCCATGGGTACACATCTTCATTTATTGTCAGTGGCAGTATGACTGAGCTCAGCTAAAATGTATTTGTTGTTGGGAATGTAAGGTTTACCATTCCAAAAGGCTTGTGCGTGTGTGTGTAGGCCATAGAGTGAACAGCCATTGCCAGGTGATCCGTGCGGGTGGAAGGGAGGTAGTTGTGGCTCATAGCTTGGGTGTTACTTAGGGAGAGCTTTACATGTTGTACCTACAGACCACAACACTGGAGCATGTGCTGCCTAAAGCCTGCCAGCCTTTAGTTGCCAGCACTCCTGGAGCTCTAATGAGGCACTACAGGGGTTAGGAGCTGTAAGGGGAAAAGAGTAATCTTGGGGAGGGGGGGCAAACTGATCTGTCCTAGTGTAAATGGAAAGGTATTTTGTTTTTTGACTAACGGAAGATGCACCTTTGGAATGAAATGTTCATGCATCATGTAACTAATTACTACCCTGGTATATACTTGCAAGTGATCTGTTCAGAGATCAGCAATATGAAAGGGCCGTGGTTTGGCCAGCAGTCTGGGAGCTGTTAAGTACAAATTTGAAAATCCTGGCTACACTCCTATCAGGTGAGTGAAACATCATTATTTGAAGACGGTTTTGTGCGTTTGTATTAAAAGGTTATGGAAGTGTTCTGGGGCTGTGTTTCTGTTTTAATAAAACCCCTCAAATAAGAAACCAAAGTCTTGTAAAATGTGACATATGTTCCAATGTTGAAAAAAAAAAAAAAAAACTATATGTAGGATTTGCCACACAATAATGAGTGCATGTATCACAAAAGGCGGAATTAGACATTTTAAAAAGTTGCCACAGCTGTGAATAATGACTTCTCACCATAACAGCGACTCTTTCCATATTATCTTGGAATGTTAATAGTCTTCCAGGTATAGACAAAAAGGAAAGAATACTTCATTATATTAAGAAATGCAGACTGCAAACAGCAATGCTAAAGGAGATATATTTGGAAAGAGCTGAGTATGTGAATATGACAAAAAGGATTTCAGGATGGATCTTCTGCAGAATATCAGGGACAAAGGAAAGTAGCAGTTACATTAGTTGCACAGGAGCCCAGTAAAGATAGAAGATGAAAAAAAAAAGATAATAATGGCATATCTGTAGTAGTTAAGAGGTTACTGGCGAGGGATGAGGTTTACACTGACATATATTTATATTCCAGCAACAACTGCTGTTTTGGAACTTGAAAAATGTGGGGGAGAAATAATCAGGTTTCAGCAGGGAATATTACTTATTGGCAGGGACAAGAATTAATCTGAAACATTGAGGATGTATCTGGGGGCTAGAAGGGTAACTATAACAGAAAAGGGTAGATTTCTGAAGAAATATATGAAAACATTTGGTATGAAAGACATTAGTTCAGTAGCAGGAACTTGGAGAGAATTTACATATTATTTATTCCCAAAGTTACAATAACGGGTCAAGACTTGACAAATTAATTTCACAGGAACATATGCATTTAACCAAGAACTTTGATAGACATCCAATAACTATTTTAGATCATGCATCAATAATTACTAAGGTAATAATACAGGTTAACGGTAAAGTTGAGATACTGGTGTTTCCCCACCTACCTGTTAAAGACAGAACCTGGGTAGTGGAAATTATCCGGGAGTTATTAGGGAAGATGAAAAGCACTCCACAAGTTACAGCTAATGAGTGGGATAAAATGAAAGTCTAGTTTCAAAATAGGGTAGAAATAAAAGAAAGAAATACAGTTAAGAAGCAATAAGAATTATTTAGAAGGACTGATAGACATTAAAATATTAAGAAATAAGGGGAATCTCGTAGAACAAGACAATTGCACAATTACAGAATGCTGTAGAGAAAGAACACCAGAAAGCACAGGTGTGTACACTTACCATAAATGTATATGTTAGAGTGTATTCACTGTCGCTGTCGCTGTCATTACATTTGGGTAATCTGCTGGCAGGTTGCCCTCAGTCGGCCTGAATTCCAAAGTCTTGGGTCCTGCGTCAGTTGCCGTCTTCTCTTCCATGATGTCAGGTCGTCAGGGGTATAAAACATGCAGCCGATGCCATTTTCTTTAGTTTTTCTTGCCCCCGATGTGAGGTGCCCCCAAAAAGATAGCAAAATTTTATATATATATATATATATATATATATATATATATATATATATATATATATATATATATATATATATATATATATATATATATATATATATATATATACATACATACACATATACACACACACACACACACACACACACACACATACATACATGCATCAATATAAACTTTACCTTCATCTACAAGCAAATACACCACATAGGTTGCAGAAGATAGAGAAGGAAAGAAACTTCAGAATGACAGGGGGATGGTGGGAGGGTAACCTGGACTGCAACACTGAATACACTAACATCTACATTTATGGTAAGTGTACACAACTGTACTATGTTCTTCGGGTTTCACTGTTGCAGTCATTACATTTGGGTAGAATCCCAAAGCTATGGTTGGGAGGCTGGAGCTAAACAGCATTAGGTGCTGCTATAAGGCCCTGCAGCACTGCAGTGGCAAAGCCTGCCCTGGATTTAGAGTAGAGGTGCAAATGGTAATGCTTTGTAAAGGTGTGAACAGAACTCCAAGTAGCAGCCTCTAGAATGTCTTTGGTTGATACTCCTCTGAGAAAGGCTGCTGAAGTAGCTACAGCTCTGGTGGAATGAGACCTAATGCCCTTGGGCACAGGTTTACCATGGTGTAAGTAGCAGAAACAGTTGCAGTGGCTTATCCACTTTGAAATTGTCTGCTTTGAAATAGGCTTTCCTTATGATCCTGCAGCATATGACACTAGTAATTGCTCAGTTTTTCTTAGAGCTTTTGTCCTGCTCAAGTAGAATCTTAGCTGTCTGTGTACGTCCAAGGAATGCAGAATTCTCTCTCCCTTGTTCTGCGGATTTGGATAAAAAGTTGGCAGATGAATTGTTTGGTTAAGAGCCACACTGGAAACCACCTTAGGCATAAAAGTATGATCTGTCCTCAGAGACACCCTGTCTGGGTAAAATATGATAAAGGCTCTACAGCCATGAGGGCCTGCAGCTCTGAAACTCTTCTTGCTGAAGTAGCTGCTAGTAGCAGAGCTATTTTCCATAAGAACTTTAGATCAGCGAAAGCAGCTTTTTCAAATGGAGGCAGGCTGAGCTTTTCCAACACATAATTGAGGTCCCGTGCGGGTAATGGTGATGTTCTAGGAGGCCTTAAATTTTTGGCTCCTCTAAGATACTGCTTTAGTAAAGGATGAGAAAAGATTGGTGGCTCTGTATTGTAATGAGCCGAAATGGACGAGGCATGGATTTTGATTGATGAGAAAGATAGGCCTTTGTCAAGCATCTCAGTTAAGTATTGTAACATCTGAGGAATATTTGGTTCTGCTGTATCAGTTCCTTGTGCTCGATTCCATTTACAGAATCTCTTCCATTTGTCAGCATAAGATTTTCTAGTACTACATCTTCTGGCTTCCAAAATGACATCCATCACAGCTTTACTGAGAGGTGTTTGTATGATTACATGATTAGCCATGCTGCCAGGTTCAGAGTCTGTAGTTGATTGTGCAGGATCGGATTGTTTTGCTGGGACAGTAATTGTGGTCTTTGAGGCAAGGTCCAAGCTGGGTATTGAGCCAAGTTCCTTAGGACTGGGTACCAGTGTTGGCGGGGCCAGTCCGGGGCAATTAATATCTTTGACTTCTCTTGTCTGACTTTTAGGAGGACCTTGGGTAGAAGAGGCAGAGGAGGAAAGGCGTAAACTGATAGGTTTTTCCAACTGAAGGATAGGGCGTCCACTTTCCATGCTTGTCTGTGGTAAGTCCTTGTGCAGAATCTTTTCAATTGATAATTTTGAGGCAAATAGATCTATGTCTGGGCTCCCCCATTTCTCTGTTATCATGCTGAAGACTTGTGGATTTAGTTTCCACTTGTGAAGATCCATAAGGTTTCTGCTTAAATTGTCTGCCAGAGTGTTTTGTTTTCCTGGCAGGAATTGAACTTGAAGATGTACTTGGTAGGTCAAAGCTGTGTCCCACAGTGCCATGGCTAATCTGCAAAGGGGGTATGAGTGTGTGCCCCCTTGCTTGTTTACATACCACGACTGTGGTGCTATCCGTCTTTATCAGTAGTTGTCCTGGATGAAGTAAGTCCTTGAAGGCTGTTAGGGCAATTTGAACAGCTAGCATCTCTTTCTGGTTGATATGTAGATGCATTTGTTTTGGTGTCCATAATCCCTGAATGCATCTTCCTGCCATGTGGCCCCCCCAGGCATAATCTGATGAGTCTGTTGTTAAGACTTGGCTGGCAGGGGGTAGAGTGAAGGGCAGTCCCATGTTTTTCTGACATGCCTTTGCCCACCATAGAAACTCCTGTTGCAGGCAGGGAATGAGAGGAATCATTGTTTCCAGACTGTGTGAATGTTGACTCCATAAACCTTTTAGGTACCATTGAAGTTTCCTCATATGCAGTCTTGCATATGAAATTAGTAGGCTGCAGGATGCCATGAAGCCCAGAGCCTGCAAAATTTGTCTTGCAGAAGACTGGGTTTTTGTTGCCATCAGTTTGAAGTAAGCAGTCAGTTGCCTTTGCTTGTCTGGCGTGAGTTAAGCCATCTGGGAAGTTGTATGCAAACTTGCACCCAGGAATGTTATCTTTTTGACAGGATACCAGTGGAGATTTCTTTTCGTTTATTGTGTACCCTAGGCATGTTAGGAGCCTTTTTGAATGAGACAGTCGTCCAAGTAAGGATATATTTGTATACTTCTTTGTCTGCAAAATGCAACTACTGGTGCCAGGCACTTTGTAAAGACCCTGGGAGCAGTAGATAAGCCAAAGGACAGTGCAGAGAATTGGTAATACATTAAGCCAGCCTTGAATCTGAGGCATCTTCTGCACGCTTGTCTAATTGGGACATGAAGGTATGCCTCTTTTAGGCCTAAAGTCACCAGCCAAGCATTCTTGCCCAGCATGGGCAGAAGCTGCTGCAAAGTCAGCATTTTGAATTTTGGAATGTCCAGGTATGTGTTCAAAAGTATTGGCCGCCAGGCCTTGTCCTTTCTGGGTACCAAGAACAGTAGAGTAAAAACCTTGTCCTTTTTCCTGTTATGGTACTGTCTGAATGGCCCCCATATCCATGAGGGACGTAACTTGTTTCTGTGCCTCTGCCCAATGATGTTTTGGCAGATCTGGCCAACCATTTGTCATTGGCAGTGTGTGTGGAAATGGAATCTGTATCCCTGTAATACGATGTTTAGTACCCACTTGTCCTGGGTTATTAACTGCCAATTTTGAGCAAAAAGTTCTAATTTAACTCCATGGGTGCTGCCAAAAGATAAGTGCTTGGTGCAGGTAGAGGGAAGTCATTGGGACTGCTTTCTGTAGGTTTGCGCTTTATCTCCTTCAGATTTGGAGGTGGAAGCGCCCCATTGCTTTGACCTGTATGAATCTTGCGCCTGGTATCTGGAACCCTTAGGGCATCTGGATTTGCCCCTTTGAGCTCTGTCTGACACAGGAAAGGACCAATTTTTTGTAGGCCAGTGCCTACTGAATCTTGGTGGCTGCACTTGTAACAAGTCTTTAACAGTTTGCATAGACTTTGCTTTGTCTTCCATTTTCTTTAAAACTTCTTCTGCCTTAATACCAAACCGAGAATCATGCTGTAAAGATGCATCTAGCAATTTAGCTTTAACGTGATCAGGCAAATTTTGTTCCTTTAACCAGGCATGCCTCCTAATCACAGATCCAGTAACTGCGGCCCTACAGGAGGCCTCTAAGGAATCAAAACCAAATTGCAAAGTATCCAACTTGTTCAGCTGCATGCAATAAATCCTGCAATTCTTTATTTTCTGCACATTCTGAAATCAACATCATTTTCGGCTTCAGCAATCCCATAACATGTTGTTGGTACTTAAGCATATGAAATTGACAGTTTAAGGCCCTGATTGCCAAGGTTGCAGCTGTATAAACCTTTTTTCCCCATCTGTCTAGTGCCCTTGAATCTCTGTCAGAGGGGGTACGATTTTTTGCTGTTGAGGCCTTAATTCCATTTGGACCCTGTGAAATAGTTTCAGGATCAGCAGCAGGGTTTCTAAATAAAAATTTATGAGAGTCAGGGACCCTGTAATATTTGTCAGGCTTACTGGGAGCCGGAGGTAAGGAATCGGGGGTCAAGCTTGACTCCAAAAACACATCATCCACAATGTCTAAAACAGGGGGAATGGCTAAAGGCTTGTGCTGAGGGAGAAGGAAATCCCTGAGCCTCTTTTTTTGATTCTGAGAAGTCTCGACTCTCCCAGTGAAAAGGCTCACTCAAAGTATGCAAGGTTTCTCCAAATGAATAATCCTCAGGAAATGCAGATGGAATAGACTCCTCAGCATCAGAATCCTCATAGGGAGGTATAGATAATTCCTGATCAGAAGAAATAGAAACCTGATCTGAAGATTCATAATCAGTTTCTTGCCTAGGTCTCTTATCTGGAGGGGGATGGGTACCCCTGATCAAGGTAATAAGGTCTTCAGCCATTTTGATCATCTGTTTTTTAGGCATAGGGGCCTGTGCACGTGGCTCATGCGTCGTTTTTTTAGTTTTTAGAAGTTGCTTTTGTCTTTGGTTTTGCAGCTGTCGTCGGTTGGATATACAAATGCTGAGGTCTGAATACACCCTCAGAAGCCGGTGCCTGCTCAGCGGCTCCGGACCCATCCGAGTGAGATACATCCATTGGTCCAATACCTTGAGTATCTTTGCAGCATGCCGGACTCCACGTGGGTGTCAGTAGAGGCCTGCGACTCGAAGGTAATGGGTATCAGGAGCGTGAAAGCGCCTCACTGAATACCGGCGACTGGCTTAGGAGAAGCTTCATCGTCTGTTTTGGATCTCGACTGCCTTTCTCTGTCCTTTTCGTTGCGTTTTTTTATGTACTCCGGTAGTCGGAGTGCTATCAGACGACATTTCTGGGTAGTTAAACCGGTTTCCAAAATACTTTGATGCAAAAATATACTGGCGCTTAATAGTGCGTTGGTTAAATCTAGCACAAAACAGACAGCCAGGCACGTTGTGATCAGGGCCTAGGCAAGGAATACAGTATAAATGGAAATCCTTATGAGACATTTGCTTCCCACAAGTAATGATCAGGGCCTAGGCAAGGAATACAGTGTAAATGAAAATCCTTATGCGATATTTGCTTCCCACAAGTAATACAATTATTAACTTTTTCTGACATCGGTAAAAAGTTTCCCCAACGGGGTACTTGGCTTTAGTGAAGACTTCGGTTCTGAAACTCAAACTCGAATATTTCAGTAGTCGGCTGACCGGCACTTGCGAAATGCTTCTGCTTCGGGCACCGCGCGGCAAGAAAGACTAAAGAAAATGCCGTCGGCTGCATGTTTTATACCCCTGAAGACCTGACGTCATGGAAGAGAAGAAAGCAACAGACGCAAGACCCAAGACTTTGGAATTCAGGCCGACTGACGGCAACCTGCCCGCAGATTACCTAAATGTAATGACTGCAACAGTGAAACACGAAGCACATCCACAAACATAAAATCCACGTTAGCCCAAAATTCCAAGTGAGGAAACAGAACCAGGAGTTCTGAGGAAGCCCAGAGCAGGACAAAAGCATTTAACTTGTGGATTTTGTTTCACCTCAGTGTGAAACTGGTGGATTTTTCATCTCAGTGTGATTAATAAACTTGGTTCCGTTTCCTCACTTGGTTTCTGGGCTGACGTGGATTTTATGTTTTAAGATGGAGAATAAAAGTGATAAAACTCTGAAGGTTTGTTTAACATTATTTTAAGAGGGGCAGCACCAACATCCTGGAAAAAGCTGTGCTGACTGTAGTACCTAAAGATGGCAAAGACCCATCTGATACAGCTTCATATAGGCACATCTCAGTTCTAAACCATGATTATAAAGTGTTTAGGTCTATAATGCCTAAAAGAATGGCAAAGGTTATGCCAAAATTGATAGATATGGATCAATGTGGTTTTGTGGAGGGAAGGCATAAATTTGACATTAATAAAACAATGATGGCCAAGAGAGAAGCAGGATATAAGAAAATACCACTGCCGTTGGTGGGTCTTGATGCAACAACATCATTTGACAGAGTAAGCTGGGTTTTATGATTTGGGCAATGAAAGCATTGCATTTCCTGTTAAAATTATAAGACTGATTAGTAGGACATATGAGGGATCAGAGGCAAAAATTTAAGTGTGAGCGGGGGGGTTCCTATCCAAAATAAGTTCTGTTTGAGCATAGGAATCAGGCAGGGGTGTCCTCTTTCCCCTTTGTTATTTGCGTTATACTTAGAAGCACTGTCAAAAAAAATAGGGTCTCAGCAATTCAAGGATATAACTGGCATGGCAGTCAAAAAAAGTTGGCTTTATTTGCAGATAATATTTTATACCTGATGAAACCAGAAAAGGACATTTCAGTGTTGTGGAACATTCTGAGATGGTTTCAAGTCTTTCCCTGATACAAAATTAATGAAGGTAAAATAAAGGCAATAGCTGTAAACTATGTACCCACACATGAATTGGTTCAGCAATGCCCATATTTATGGAAACACGATAAAATGAAGTACTGAGAAACTGGAAGCATTGTTTTATGTAAATGGAGAGCAAGATACAAGCAGTACAACATTTTTTAGTTTTATAGACATTTCATGCATATTTTTATCAACCAGAGGAAAAGTTGCGAATATCAATATATGAAGAGTTGAAGGATTTTATCTGGGAAGAGAAGAAGACAGGAGTCAAGTAAGAATCTGGAGCTTCCAATAGAACAGATTGGTTTGGGATTATCTAATTTGAAGGAATATTTCAGAGCTACACAGTTAAGGCTCCTAAACACAGCACAAGCATACACATATAATTCATAGTGGAAAGGGATGATGATGAAACAGAAGGAAGCTCAAGAAACCAGAAGAGACTGGGATTTTGGTTATAGATCCTTAAGGAAAATAACAACCATACAGAATATTATATTCGTAAAATAGCAGAAAGCATTCTAAGAACTAAGCCAACATGAGGACTGAGAAAGGAGATTCTGCCGATAGGGATGACTGCAATTAATGGTAAAGAGAATAGGCAAGAATTTACTGGAGAAGACTGATGAGGGAACCAAGGTACTGGGAGCAAATAATTAGAGAGGGAAAGGTAAAAGAACAGGAAGAGGCCAAGAATTCAGTTGGACTGCAGACAAGAAACTGACTTCCCTATCAAGGATTGATACAAGACTACAGGCAAAGAGAAAGAAATAGGTGGGATCCTAAGTGAAAGACCAGCACTGTTAGAATTTTTAGTAGAATCTAGAATAGAGAGGTTGTTAAAAAATGTAGGGCATAACAAATATTGCAAAATAAGTATAAGACGCTATTAGAGGTGGTTACAAAGGATTGGGAAGAGACTGGATAAACAATTCACAAAGAAACAATGAGGGGATATATGTATGGCTGTAAAATATGCAATAAAGTCTAGAAGATTAAGGATCTTTGCTTGGAAGTCTTTGCATAGGTATTTTATACCCCAAGCAGACTCCAAAAATATTTTCTCAGGTAGATTGCAAATTTTACAGTAGTGATGGGGAAAGAAAGAGGCAACTGGGAACATATTTTTGGGAGTGTAATATGTTGGCAGATGTTAAAAATTCCCTGCAGACTAATAGAAATACTGAGTGAGCATACTGGTGCAACTCAGTAAATGGCTTTTTGAGCTATGATACAGAATCAGAATTGCCTATAGTAAGGTCTTGCTGAGTTTAATTCTGACGGCTGCCTAAAAAGCAATTACTAGAAAATGGAAATCAAAGTCTAAACCAAATGAACTAGAAATGGTGACTATAGTAACAGAGATAAAAGAACTGAAGTGGAATCTTTAGAAAGGGAGAGGAGTCAATTACATAAAAAAAATGGGCATTGTGGGAACAGTAAGTGCAGAATAATGTTTTAGAGGAGGAAGGAGGTTTAAGGGAAGGCTGGAATTGATTGAGCTATGTAATGTTTGATTGACAATGACTGCATAGAAGATATGTGATGTATGTTTGATTGACAATGACTGTATAGAAGATATGTGATGTATAATATCTGCAAATGAAAATGTAAATTTTTTTCATTTATATAAATGTATGACTCCTTATGTCATAAGGGATAAGTCAATAAAGATGTTTTTTTGCATAAAAAATAAATAAAAACACACACCCCGAGTAAAAGCCCAGTTGAAAATATAGATGTACCCAATCCTACTGAAGGAATAACTGACCGCTTTTTTTTCTTTCAAGGAGGATTTCAGATGGACAAAAATTTGGGAACAGGTCAGGGATCTCCCACCAGATACCCTCCTTTACTGAAGCGTGACCATCTTCAGTTATTCTAGCACCTCTGTTTCCTCAATAAAGTTCCATGAAAGTCAAACTTTGGACAGATTCTACAATTTCAGCAGGTTTATTTAACCTTTTTGCACCCTGCACACTTGTTCCCCTTCTAGACAACATACCCCTGGATGCAGCCCCCTTGTGCAGACAACCTACTCCCTTAGTTTATATCACTCTGCAAAGACTTCTTTTTCACACCTTTTCTGCATATTTATAACCTCTACTTAATTCAAAATATGTCAGGTGGAAAACTGCTCTGGTTAAAACCCTTCTCAAACAGCCCCAGCCAATAAATATCCCTCGCCCCACTTCCTCCCTATTGCCCTTTTCCCTACACTTGGGAAAATACTTGAAAAAAACTAATCTACAACCAACTGTCCACTTACATCCAGCAGTACCACCTTGGATTCTGGGTTGGTCAGAGTACGATGACAGTACTATAGTCACTTACAGATGAGATCCTTCTCAACATGAATAAAGGAAACCTTTCAGGAGCTCTCCTCTTTGACCTTACCAAAGCTTTTGATCTAACTGATCACTTCCTGTTCCTTCCCTCCCTCCAAGAAATCGGGGTTAGTCCCAACACTGTCACATCTGGTTCCATCTTTTCTTAATAAATAGGTATTTCAAAGTCAAATTAGGCCCATCCCTATCACTACCAGCCCCCTTTACCAGAAAAGTGCCCCAGGGATGCATACTCGCCCCTCTTGTTTTCAATCTTTATTAATAAAGCTGCCTTCTGACCTCTCCAACCTTCCCATTACTCTTTATGCATATGACATGGTTATTCTTCAATCCAGTCCCTCATGTTCAACTATTCAAATCAAGCTTCAGCCTGACCTTCACTCCCTTAATTCTTGGTTAGACAACCAAAAGCCACTCTTAAATCCCACTTAAAAAAGTATGACATTTGCAATTTCACAAAACCTGAAAGAGATGGATTCCTAAAGCATCGTAGATCTCAATGGTTGCCAAATAGAGAAAACCACATCCTTTAAAGGGTTCCTATCAGCAGACCGAAGACGCATGTTTCCGAATGCATCTTGGTCGAACAAAACACTGAAAGGGCAAAATATTGAAGCGGCATGTAAGCAAATTCTTTCTCTGGGAAAGAATTTGCTTGGCTGTTCGGTAGTTTGTCATTTTCGGCACTGTAGTGCAGTCTCGGAGTTGGTATATTTAAGTATGGAGGTGTGGGGGGATAGGCCTAATTTGACTTTGAAATACCTATTTGTTAAGAAACGATGGAACCAGATGACAGGTGAAGTGGGGGCGAAGCCCTCCACTTAATGTTATATTTTAAAGTGTTTTCTTTCTTTTTTTGTTTGTTGGAACAGCAATTTTTTTCCCTTGGAAAAAAAATCTCTGTTCTGACAGTTCGGTTTTATAAGCTTTTGCTTACATGGGGTTGATTAATCACCGTTCGCTTTCCTAATTCAGTGATCTAATATAGATCCCCTTTAAATACTTGTAGTGTTATGGCTAGACCAGTAACTTACCTTCCAAAGTCGCATCAAAAACACCAGGAAAATGACCAGTCTTCTTTTATTCTGGTCCTGGAAAATATCTCCCTTTCTCTCCAGACCAGTTAGAGCTGCAAACAAGCAAAGGAGGAGTCCTTGCTCAACTTGAATACAAGCTCATCATCATAGCTGCAAGCCTCTAAAAAAAACACTCATCCACTCTACAGTGCATTGAAAACAAAATCTGCCAATTCATTTTCAATTTCTCCCCTCAGGAACACCACTGCATTGCAGTCTCCAAGGCCTAATAGTTCTCATTCTCCTACACAGTTGAGCTATTCCTAGGGTTTTTTTGTTTTCAAACTAGTTCAACCAGGTGCCTTTCCACCTCTTGCAGCCAAACGCCATAATAAAACCACCATTACAGCCTCTGCAACCTCTCCCAATCAACTCCCTCACTCTGGATACCCCAAACTAAATTGCACTTTACTGATCATTCCTTCTTCATTCTTGCACCCAACCTCTGGCAATCCCTCCCCTTCACCTTAAAGAAGTCTCTACTTTCCCCACTTTAAGAGCTCAGCTCAAATGACACGTTCATCAAAAATCAGACTGCAAGTGCTTCTCCACTGGACACACAACCTAACTCCCTTCTCTCCTGCATTACTTCTACTTTGATCCTCTGATCTAAGATGCTGCTTCCCTTTCATATTTTCTACTAAAATTAATTAACATTTTATTTTCTACACTGCTAATATTATTATTTACATATTTTATTAAGTATTTATGGTATTATCTACCTTCTCTGATTACAGTGTTTGTGAATTTGTTCTATTTTTGTGAATCTCTTCAGCTGAATGCGCCTGCAAATGATCTACAGTAATCAGTATACTACTCCAGTAAACAAACTAAAATAAATAAATTAAGCATACAGTTTTTCCCTCCTCTGTTGCACTGTTGGAATAAGCTGTCCTCTTCTACATATTCTGCAGAATACCATTGTTGACAAAATACCCTTGTAAAGGACTTTCCCAGGCTTCTCTAACTGCAAGACCACCTTTTTCGTTCACTTGACTGAGGAAAATCTAGCAATCAATGGTCTGAGCCTTTTCATGTTTGCAGGAGGACAGGGCACAGGCCCAGTCAATGTGATGCTCACCTACTGAAATTCTTGTCCATGCCTATAACAGCATGCAAGCATGGACTGGAGCATCTCTGGGGGTCTCCCCTCTGGGGGGAATAATTGCGAAGTACTCGCTGCATTTTGTGTTTAAAGGAGAAGCAAAAAGATCGCAGTGAGACCGACCCCATTTGTGGAAGATCTGCTTCACAACAGATGGATTCAGAGACCACTCGTACTGAGTGAGAAGCACCCGACTTAGCTTGTCCGCTAATATGTTGGACTGTCCCGGGATGTGCGTTGCTACCAGAAAACGGTTGGTGGAGATCGCCCATTCCCAAACTCTCATGGCTTCTTGACACAGGGGATAGGATCTGGTTCCTCCCTGTTTGTTTATATACCAGACTACAGACATGTTGTCTGTCTGGATCGCAATAGTCCCCAGGGGGAGAAGGTCGTGGAGAGCTTGCAACGCCAAAAGCACCGCCCTCATCTCTAGGACATTGATATGCAATGCGGTCTCTAGGGAAGTCCACGTGCCTTGAACAGATCTGCCTGAACAATGCCCCCCCTACCAGAGGCGAGAAGTGTTCGTGGTCAACGTGGCTTCGACTGGGGGAATCACGAAAGGCCTCCCTTCTCTGAGTTCCCGCGCATATAACCACCAAAGAAGGGAGTCCCTGCAAACTCTGCTCAGCGGTATCGGCGTGTTCAATGGGTGGAACAAGAGGGACCATTGGACTTGAAGGGTCCATTGTAATATTCGCATTCGCAGACGCTGCTGACATAGACCCCAGTGCCCTCAGGACCAACTCCACTGGAGGAGTAGGACTCCAGAAAAGGGATAACACCTGATAAGACAAGCTGTTCAGTCTGACTGATGTTAGAGTAGCTCGGGAGATTCGAGTATCCAACTTGGCCCCTATGAATTCCAGGGCTTGAGTGGGGCACAGGCAGGACTTCTGCCAGTTTACTGAAATGCCTAGGTTGTGGGCTAGAGTCAGTGCGTAATCTCTCGCCACAGAGAGCTGATGCCTGTTGGTCGCGGTAAGGAGCCAGTCGTCTAGGTATGGGAAGACCTGAATGCACTGAAGTCTCAGGTGGGCTGCAACCACCGCCATGACCTTGGTGAACACTCTGGGGGCTGAGGTGAGGCCGAATGGAAGTACCCTGAATTGATAATGACTGGCTCCGAGCTCCAAGAAACCTCCTGGATCGTCTGTCCATCAAGATGTGGTAGTACGCATCCTTGAGGTCTACGGAGCACATCCAGTCATTCTCCCGCAGAAGGGGGAGAATAGATTGAAGAGTGACCATCCGGAACTTTTCCTTGGGTATGAACAGGTTCAGAGTGGAAAGGTCTAAGATGGGTCTGAGGTCCCCGGTTTTCTTTGGCACCAAAAAGAACCTTGAGTAATAACCAATCCGGACTGATCTGGGGGGACGGGCTGGATGGCTCTTTTTCTTAGCAGCTTCAAAATCTCTGAAGCCGCTGCCTCCCTCTGATCGGGTGGGACATCGGGAAGGCGTCTGGTTTTGGGGGGAAGATTTAGGAATGGAATGAAATAACCTCTGGAAATGATACGGAGCACCCATCGATCCGTTGTAAGGGACTCCCAGTTTGACAGGTGCTCCGTCAATCGCCCCCCCGACTGCCTCCAGAGAGGGACAGTCGGGCAAGCCCTCAGGGCTGTTGCACGGGTCTGTCCGAGAAAGGTTCTCTAGACCCGAAATTACGCGGCCCCCCCCTCTGGGCCGGCGTCCACCTTGTCCTCCTCTGCCTCTAGAGGACGAGTGGTCCGCAGCTGGATGGGATTGCTGAGACTTGCGGAACCACAGCTTCTTTTGCCCCCTCTGATTCCTGGAGAAGGATCTTTGGGGACTAGAGAAGCGGACTCCGACGGCAGACAGCGTCTTCCCGTCCTTTTCGCTTTGGACCAGCGTATTGCTAACGGTCTTGCCAAAAAGAGCAGAACCATCAAAGGGGGCGTTCGCGAAGGACGCCTTGAAGGGATCCGCGAAGTCGCAAAGACGGAGCCAGGCGTGACGTCATAAGACGACCCCTGCTCCGCTGGCTCTAGCGGCTCCTTCCGAAGCATGGGAGAGGAGCCGCATAGACGTATTAGAGATGGATTTCAGAGTGGCCATTCATGTCGTAAACACATTCCTGTCTCCGACCGACATGGACTCCGGGGGGGGCTGCAGCGTATTCCTTGATCAAGTCTCGCTGTAGCCTGATGGTATGTGCCATATAGTTCAGCGCCCTTATGGAAAAGGTCGCTGAAGCAAACATCCGCTTCCCAATCCGGTCCAACGCTCGAGATTCTTTATCTGGCGGGTGGACCAAAGAACTCTCCTGAGCGAGTTCTTTCTTGGTGGCCGCCACCACCAACATGACATCAACAGGGGTTCCTTTGGCCCATGACTGTCCATCTGTGGGGGGACTTAGTACTTTACCGGGACGCCTAGGGATTGGCTCCACGGTGTCGGGCTCCTTCCACGCCCTGGTGGTAATTAAGTCCACCACGGGGTCGGATGGAGGGGACACCCAGGAGGTAGATGGGCCTGCCTCAAACGCCTCCAGGAACACGGATTCATCAAGGGAAGGTTTTTGGGCAGACCACCCCCCCTCTAATACGCAACATTTCCATGATGTCTCCAAAGGAGACATCTTCAGGGGGTGACCTTGGGGAACCCTCCCTATCATCTAAGTCCGTGTTGGTGGTAACGGACTCAGGGGAGTCCAGGTGCCTCCTTTTACACCGTTTCCGAGGAACCTCCTCGGTGGGGCTATCCGAAGAGGGCTCCTCCACGGGTTGTTGTTCCTCCACGGGAACTAGCTGGAGGGCTTGGGCAGGCTGTCCCGATGGTCGGATGATGGAAGACAGACCCTCATACAGTGGGGGTATGGGTGGATCCGAAGCCCGAACCGGGGACCTGGAGGATCTCGACAGTACCCTCTCCACTACCTCAAAAGCCGAAGGAGAATCACCCTCGCCAGCCTCTGAGAGCAATCTCCTCGGCTCCGAGGAAGGGATCGGGGTCGGAGCCGATGCAGTCGGCGCCGAGAGAGAGGTGCGCTCCAAAGCCAACAGCTCTGAAGACACAACTCCCTCGGATCAGACGCTCAGCCCTCGGCCCCGAGAGCTCGGATCTGACAAGCTTGAGGGCATAGTCGGCGTCGAAGAGACCAGCGCTATTGGCGCCGACAAATCCCTGGGTCCGAAGGGGCCCGGATCCGATGACTCCGAGATCCGAAAACGAGTCGGAGAAGAAGTGATCGGGGCAAACATGGGGGCCGCACTCCCCCCCAGAGGGGGGGGGGAGGCAAGAGCACCCCCATCTGCATTTGGGTCTGTAAGAACCGACGCATCATCCGATCCATATCCGCTTCGGAGATGATTCTGGTTGACCTGGAAGAGGTAGTCGAGGCGGGCTGGGAGGGCCGCCTCAACGACCTCGAGGGAGACCGATCCTCCTCCTCCGGCGAGAAGCTAGGCGAACGGAGCCGAGAGGAGGAGGATCCGGAGACCCCCGAAGGAGACTTAGCTGCTTTAGCTGGCGGAGCCGAGGGGTGAGATTCGGCCCGCCTTTTATGGGATCTATGTCCCTCCTTATCCTTGTGCCTGTTCTCCTTAGCAGAAGAGGCACTAGTTTCCCCAGAGCTCAAACCCGAAGAGGGAGGATGAGTCCCGGGTTGAGCTAAGTGAACAGAGGGCGCCGAGGCCACCGAGGCAGCCGGAGCCCGAACGAGAGAGGAAGAAGAAGCTGACTCCTGGGGGAGCTTTCCCGCCAGGATCAGCTTGTTTTTCCTATCCCGAAGTGCCCGGGGGTTAAAGGCCACACAGATCTGGCAGGCCTCTGGGCTGCCCCCAGGCACAAAACGCACTGAGTGTGGCCACCAGCTACGGAAAGCTTGTGGCCACACTCAGTACATTTAGAAAAAATGGCCTTAGGCCCTTCCGACATGTTAGCACTCACACACACACCCAAACGCTAAGGGGGGAGGGGGAGTGACTAAAGAAAAGTAATTAACTGTACCAAGGAAAAAATTTAAACTCTAGAAGAGGTTATAATCACAAACGATCTCACCCAGCCAGGAGCTCTTCAAAAAGGTAAGCTTCTTCAGTCGCGGCAAAAAACGATCTGAGGTAATATGGTTGGTAGCAGGGGATTATGGGTAGGGGGAGGAGCTAGGAGCTCGGATCTTGGAGCTTGGAAAGCTGCCGGCTCGGATCCGAAGTCGGATCCGATACCCACAGGTTGCAGAGCAAATGAAGTAACTACTTCAGATCAGCTTGTTTACTAATCCCACAAGATCTTCTAATTTCTCCTAAACCCCTAAGCATATTATACATGCAGTAGTCTTCTAAACTAATTACCTTTGGATCTAACAGCTTAATCATGTGCGACTGTCAGCCAAATTTGTTTTGAAGGCCTTCATATCTTTTTGCAACTCCAGAATGCAGTCAGATTCTACAGGCTGCATATTTTCCTCAATTCTCTTTTTAGTCTTGCGATCACAGTTGCTTAGCTTGTCTTCAATTTTATTTAGTTTTCACATTATTCATTCAATTGAAGTTTTCATGGAGATCCAGCTCTCTATTTGTATTTAAAATTAATTTCTTATGCTGACTTCTCCCTCTACAATCTTCATGGCTCCGGATGTATTCATAGAATGTCAATAATGCCGCCAAGATTTTTTCTTAGCCTTTTTTTTAAGTGCACCAAATGTGGCACAAATAAAACTCTTATGTCAGCCAAATGTTTATAATGCTATCCAGTACTTATTTTTTTACCCCCCCTGATAATTTGCTTGTCACAATGGGACACAGAGTTCAAATTCTAACTCCAATTCTAACTTGCAAACAGCTTGCCATGACTAAGTCCCCTGAACTTCAGCAACTTTTACTGAAGTAATTATGCTACCCAGACTGTATCACAGTAAACTGTGATTCAGTCACTAAGAGGTTAATGTTCTCAGTGTTGCTCACCTAGCTTCCCTCCCTTTTTTTGCCAAATTATAGTGTTTTTACATGTATATAATGGTTGTCTTACATTTTAATGGTGTCTGATAAACAAGGACAAAGACAGACACCAACAAGGTAATTAAACTGCTAATAATCCTGGTAAAGGAAGACAGCAAAATATGAAAAAACTAAATACTTAGCTTGAGCCAGTAGTCGCAATCTCAATGCTGCAAACGAGATCTGGGTAGCTACCACTAAGCATGCCAGGATAGGGGTTAGCCTCGAGCCAGTATAAGTTCTCAAGCTATAGTAAACCGCTGAGTCTCTGAACCCAAACAGCAAGAATGAAGGCGAGATGGGGACAACATAACATCGGATATTTCAACAAATAACTGAATTAGAGGACAAAGCTCGTAGGGAAAACTTGAGATTTTCTGCTGTCCCAGAGAAGCTGGAAGGGACGGGCTGTATTAATTTTATAAAAGCACAAATAAGCAAAAGGACTGGTATTCCACAGCAGGAGTTGTTAATTGAAAGGGCAGTAACATGTTTGCTCCAAACCTTGCTAGGAGAAAGCAACTTACATCTTTATTTGTAAAGATCCAATCCTACCAACAGAAGGAGATGATTCTGAGAAAACTGTGCCAGAAGGATAAAGTATTAAAAGTGGGACACGGCAGAGTGTTTGTGGAGAATGATTACTCACTGTACACCAGGCAAAACAGGAGTATTTTTATTCCACTAGCCAGGGAATGCTGAGAAGCAGGTGTGAGATTCAAACTGCTGCACCTATCTATCTTCAAAATATCCTTTCCTGGAGGAACAAAATCATTTTTTGATGCAGTACATGCCAAGGAGGAAATACAAAAGTCTGATCGACAAAAAGTGAGCTGCGAAACAGGAGCAGATTCTACTTCTTGTTTGTTTGGTAATAAAGACCACATAGAGACTGAGCCAATGAAACCTTTTCCAACGTTTTAATGGAAAATGCTTGAGAGAAGGAAAAAAGCACAAGAGCTGACTGGAAGAATCAACAGTACATTGGACATGAAGCACAGACAAGATATGGGAGATGGAGATGAACACGAATAAAACCAGTAACTTAGAAACTGACAAATGTGGATTACATAGCAATAATTATATTTATGAAACATGAAATAAGAAAATCTAGAAATACTGTACTTTTTTTGACTGTTAAACTTGTAGGGGACTCCAAAGTATATGCCCTACTTCATTTCATTAATGTTCAAAAAAGTACTTAAAAAAGAGGGGAAGAGGAGGGAGAAAGTTAACGAGCATTTTTTTTCTTAACAGTAATATTTTTATAGTGCGTGGTTTTCTTTGCAGGCTATAAAGTAAAGTTTTCTCAGTTATTTTCAAGTACAATGGCAATACTAATGTAAACAAGTGTTCCTGTTTTTTTTTTCTTTCTTCCCTCTTCCTCCTCCTCATTGTTCAGGTTTTAAGAAATGTAGGCACTGCAATGTAAAAAAAAAAAAAAAAAAAAAAAAAAAAAAAAAAAAAAAAAAGAAAAGTCTGTCCAAAACAGCATGACAGAAGAAAAACTGATGTTCTTTTTCTCATTCTTACATAGGGGAATGAATGGATTAAAGATTTTAGCTTGATCTAGTAACAAGTTTTAAGAGAAAGTAAGTAAATGAAAAAAAGAAGACTGAATATTATAAAACATTTTTTATAAGAAATAAACGTATGCTTTTGGTAGCAACTTTGTATCTGGTCCTCATGGCTCCATATAGGCACTCTGATAAAGAGAAATGGCTAGAAGATAATGTTTTCTAAAAGCAATCAAATGTTTTCCCATCCAGAATGCTATAAAGATAAGACAAAAGCAGACAGCACTTAGTAGAAGCACAGGCTGTACCATGCGTGTTAGCATGGATAACCTTTATTTTTGGATAACCCAAGTCTGCGAGTGTGGTTGTCAGCTTGGGACACTTATTCCTATTAGGAGGGTAAAACTTCAATATTTGAAGATGTACATAGTTTTCTGTGCTAGTAATACGTTAATAGGTTTTAGGGGTATTGGGGGGTTTTGTTTTTTTGTTTGGCAGCTTTCAATAAAATAAGTTTTGTAAGATGAGACATAGGTTCAAATGGATATGACCAGAAATAACTGTATAAAAGATCAATTTGCCATGTGCATGCATGTAATACAAAAGCTGGACCTAGACATTTAAATAGCCGTTGCACATAAAATGTGGGAATAATAAATTTAACACAAAGATGCTTTCTGTAATGTCTTTAAATGTCAATGGTCTCACAGATAAATACGAAAAAGAAACAGTAATGAACTATATTAAAAAATGTAGAGTGCGAACAGCTACGCTACAGGAGACGCACTTGAAAACAACTGAACATGTGCATGTGATGATAAAGATTTTCAGGATGGTTATTCAGCAAAATACCTGGGACAAATGAAAAAAGAGGAGTACTTATATTAATTGCAAGAGAAGCTCCAACAGTGACAAGATAATAAAAAAAGATAATGGTAGATTAGTAGTACTAACGGGATACTGGCAAGGGAGCAGGAATATACTGGCATGTACTTGTATTCCACCTAAAGCTGCTATAATGGAGCTTAAGATAATTCTGGGAGAAATAATCAGCTTTCAGCAAGGAATATCACATAGGTGGGGACTGGAACTTGATTTGCAGAAGTGAAAATATGTCTGGGGGGCCCAGAAGGGAAAATATAAAAAAGTAGATTTTTGAAAAGATTTGGAATGGAAGACGAATTCAGTAGTAAGACTTTAGAGTGAATTTACATATTATTCCCCAAAATACAAAAACTGGGCAGGGCTAGACAGAATTTACATTTCACAGGAATGTGTGCATTTAATTGAAAGTCTTGATTTATTTATTATTTATCACAGCAAGAGGTTCTCCGGTTCAATGCTTGGCAGGAGCTCCTTCTGTGTGGAGTCTGCATGTCCTCCCTGCGATCAAGTGAGCTTTAAAGTCATGCAGGTAGGTGCATGTGTGTGCCTTCTGTGAAGGCTGGGCACTGGGCTGGCAACTTGACACCGTAAAAACACTACTGCCAAACAATCTGCAGACCGGCGATCTGCTGTGGCGACCCCTAACCGTGAAAAGCCAAAAGACATTTTACATTTGTTTACTGGGAAAATCCGACTGGACACAGGTCCTTTTTCAGCAGAGGGCTGGGGAGAAAAGCTCCACACCAAACAATATAAACAACAGTAACACATAACAGGTACAAGTATACATACGCATTGTTGTACAAGCTTATTAATACAGGCTATATATTGTGTTTTTTGAGCACACACAATAGTAAGACATTTACCTAGTGGGGTGTATACATATAAACATAGGTAACTGAGATGTTATCAGATGAAAATCTTCAATTACCAGATAAAAGTTTCAAACAATAGTGTAACAATATCAGGCTGTAGTTTGATCAAATAAACATCCTTAGCAATTACAAGATATAACATACACTAATATAACAGTGCAAGTGAAATGACAGTGTTATTGCTATGCAACAGAGAGAATTACAGTTTATAGTATGATAGAGTGGAGTTATGGAGATCTTGAGCTTAGGGGATAGTGCTAGGAAGGTAGAGCAAGGGATCATCCTGGATTGTTGCAGGAGCATAGCCATGTAGAAGTTAGGGGAGTTTTTAGTCCTCTTTTGAAATGGAGTAGATTGGTATTGGAAGTTAAGACATAAGACAGCTTGTTCCAGGTTTTAGCTATGATGTCGGAGAAAAGGTACTCTCTAGCAGTGTTATTGGATTTGGATATGGTTAGTAGGGATTTTTTATTAGAGCGGAGGTTCCTGTTTATGTAGGGTTGTATTAGGTTAACAAGGGCAGGGTTTTTTGTGGTTGGTAGAGCATCTTATGGGCCATGGTTAGTTGGTTGTACAGTAACAGTTGTGGGAGTTCTAGCCATTAGAGTTGTTTAAGTGCAGTACAGTGATGCATCCTGAAAGGGGAGTCTGTGGTGAATTTAGCAATTTTGTTATAGCAGGACTCTAGCTTTGTCAGGTCTGTTTTTTGGAGGTTAGTGAGAATAGAAGAATCGTAAAGGAGTGTCGAGATGAGGTGTGTTTAAGCTACTGTAGTTTTTGTTGAATTTGTAAGATGCTGTTTATTTCTAAATAGCATTCCTACTTTTTTGTGAACTTTCTTTATAGTTTGTGAGATATGGATGTCGAATCTTAGGTTAGAATCCATCATGACCCCCAGGAGTTTAGTGCGACATATGAGTGAGATGACTGTGGTTTTTGGATGCGATATTAAAAGGGGGAGGGTGCTGGTGTCCTGGTAGGGTGGAAAAGCATAAAAGTTTAGTTTTACTAGGGTTCAAGATTAGTTGTGCATTACTTAGCCAAGATTCTACTGCAGTAAAAGGATTCTTGTGTAAGTGACTGTAAGTCTGCTACAGTGGGAGCTGAGCAGATCAAAGTAGAATCATCTGCATACTGAACCACAGTGACTTGTGGTGCAGATGTATGGAGCTTATTAGTAAAAAGACAGAGAAAAGTAAGGGATGGACCCCTGGGGTACACCAAGGGTAAGTGGCAGTTGAGGAGAAAGATGTTGTTGCCATCATACTGCTTGGTGATGTCCAGTAAGGTAGTCATGAAACCAGGAAAGGGCTGGCGGGCTTGTATTCAGTTCAGAGAGTGATTCAGTTAGTTTGGTATGAGAGACCATGTCAAAGACCATGGATAGATCAAGAAAGACAGCAGATATAATATGACTATTGTTTCTGTGTTGGTTGGTTGTGTTGATGAAAGACAGTAGAGCAATGGTGGTGCTGTGGTGGGGGTGGAAGTCGTGTCGGGTCTTTATGCTTCTGTAGGTAATCCATTAACTGTACATGTATGCATTTCTCTAGTATTTTTGATAGTGGGGACAAGATAGCTATTGGTCAGTAGATGGATATGTCAGCAGAAGCGCCTCCTTTGTGAAGTGGAATAATGTATGATGTCTTCCAAATTGTAGGCACTTGGATCTGCTGATAAGGATAGATGCAGCATAAGCAATACTACTGGCAGTGATTTTGAGAAAGTTGGAGGGAAGGTTATCTGTGGCTAGTGTTGTGGATTTTAGTTTTTTTTAAATAGTTTATTAGGTCAGTTGGGACTGGCTTAAGAGGGAATGTGTTCCCATCATTATGAGATGATGTTTGCCATTACTGTTTTGAGATATAGGTTCAGCATTTGTGGTGGTGGGGAAGTGACTGACAGGGGTGAAATGATTTCAGTGAAATATTTGTTAAATTGGGTGGCTACGTCATCAGGATTATCTGTGGTTGGGGAGGGAGTGCTAGCTGTGCCAGGCTGGAGTATTTCAGTAATGAATGACCAGAATTTCAAAGTGTTGCTTTTGTGTTTTCTGTGCGTCTCCTGGTAATACTGTATTTTGTCCTGTTTTACGTGTCTTTTATTGATACACACCCAATAACCATTTGTCAATAAATGACCAACATAAAAACACAGGGTAATGAAACAAAAAGCAGACAATGGCGCCTTCCCACCTACCTACTGAAAAGAGGATTTTTATGGAATGGGTAGTAGAAATTTAAGAGCTATTAGAGAAGATAGAAATTTCTTGAGAAAATTAAAGTAGAGTTTAAAAATAGAATGGCAATAACAGAAAAGAGCGATACGTTTAAGAATTAAAAATAATTATTTAGGGGGACTAACAAATGTTAAAGCATTGCAGAATGGGGAGAATCTCACAGAACAAGAAGGGAAGCAACTGCAAAATGCTAAACAAAAAATAAGGGATTACCTCAATAATATGCTAAATGCTAAACAGAAAATAAGGGATTACCTCAATAATATGTATGAGTTTAGAAAGACTGCTATTAAAGCAATGACATGTGGGAAGTGACTAATCAAAAGACAATACAAAAATTGAGAAATTGGAAGCTCTGTTATATGGATATAGATAGTTAAAATACAAGCAGTTAAAATGTTTTTAGTCCCTTTAGTCTTATAAATGGGTCAGTCATATTTTTATCAACCAGAGAAGAAGTTGTGGATAGCAATTAATAAAGAGCTGAAGGATTTTATCTGGGAGGAGAAGATGGCAAAAGTCAAATGGAATAAACTGATTCTTCCAATAGAACAAGATGGATTGGGATTACCTGATTTGAAGGGGGTACTTCACAGCTACACAGTTAAGGCTCCTATACATAGCACAAGAAGAAATAAGAAGTTATGTACCTACCATAACGTTCCATGTTAGTTGTCTTCTCTCGCCTTCTTTCTTGCTTGATGGGTTCGGAGCCGATCCCTCGGCTCCGACTCGGCACTTGCTAAGCTCGAGAGTCACTTTTACCAGCTCGAGGCAGCCCCATATCCCATGATGCAAGGCGGTAAGTACCCAGATCTCGTTTGATGACAAAGGGCAATAGCACCAAGCATAAAATACTTCCCAAAGGAAGAAGAAAACTTACAGATGGAAGAAGGACCAGGTCTGAATGGTCTTCAGCATAATAATTTCTTATAACAAGGTCTGTCCAGGCCAGGGGGAAGGAGGGAGTGTCGCAAGAAAGAAGGCGAGAAGACAACTAACATAGAACGTTATGGTAGGTACATAACTTCTTAATGTTAAGTTGTCAATCTCGCCTTCATTCTTGCTTGATGGGACCGTCCCTAGCACCTCTATCCTGGGTGGCTCAATGGAACAGACTCTTGAGGACTGTAGAGCCAAAACTGGCTCTGTCCCTGGAGGCCAAGTCCAATTTGTAATGGGAAACAAAAGTGTGAGGAGTGGCCCAAGTGGCCGCTGCACAAATAGTGTCTAAAGGAAGTCTAGCTTGAAAGGCAGTAGAAGTAGCTAAGCTCCTAGTTGAATGTGCTTTAGGTTTTGAGCACAGCTGTTTTCCCCTGAGCAGATAAATTTCAGAGATGACCGAAGAAAGCCATCTGGACAAGGTCACTTTAGAAACAGGAAGGCCTTTTTATTATCCATAGGAAACAAAAAGTTGATCAGATTTTCTAAATTTTTTTGTTCTGTCCAAATAATATCTAAGTTGACGGTAGACATCAAGATAATGTAGTTTTTGTTCAGCTCTGTCAGAATAGTTTGGGAAAAATACAGGGAGATCAATGGATTGATTCAAATTGGTCTTTGAAGCGACCTTAGGTAGAAAGGTCGGATTAGTTCTCAAAGATACCCTGTCTTTGTGAAAAACCAAATAGGGGGGTCGAACCGATAGAGCATGAAGTTCAGACACCCTCCTGGCCGATGTAATAGCCACTAGGAATAAAGTTTTCCAAGAAAGAAATTTCAGGGAACAAGAAACAGCTGGCTCGAAGGGGAAGAATCAAGGATGTCAGCACTAAATTTAGATCCCACTGAGGAGGAGGATTCCTGACTGGAGGCTTTAGTAGGAAAATTCCTTTCAAGAAGGCCCTGCAGAGCCTATGGGACATAATATTATGATCTGCTACCCGACATGAAAGTTGGAGATAGCAGCCAATTGAACTCTGACTGTGGAAGAAGAGGAGCCTGCATGAAAAATCTCTGCTAAGAAGTCCAGGACTGCCTGAATAGGGGCAGTGAAAGGATCAATATTTTGGCCTTAGCCCAATAAGAGAAAGCGTTTCCATTTGCTTGTATAAATCCTCCTGGTAGAGGATTTTAACGGTTACTATGATGTCTCTAACTGGGTTAGAGATCAAAGGAAGCCTGGCTAAGGAAGGAAGTGGAGCAACCATGCTGTGAGGTTGAGAGAAGGGATAGACCGGTGCAGCTGACCCGATTGGTGAATCAGAAGATCTGGCACTGGGTCCAGATGCCACGGCTGCACCAAAAGGTGATGATGGAGGAAAGGGAACCAAACTTGTCGAGGCCAGTAAGGGGCAATGAGAATCAATTTGGCTCTCAAAACGGTAGCTTTCTGGATAACTTGAGGGATCAGAGGAAATGGAGGGAAGGCATAAAGAAGTCCCTGGGGCCAATCCTGGGTCAGAGCGTCTCTGGGGATGGCCTGGTAGAGGGAAGAGACAGAAGAAGTCTGGACATTTGCTGTTTTGGGGAGTAGCAAAAAGATCGCAACATGGACGACCCCATTCCAGAAATATCTCTTCCGCTATAGATTGCTTGAGAGACCACTCGTGAGGCATGAGAATAGCTCTGCTCAATCTGTCCGCTACAATGTTGGTTTTCCCAGGGATATGCGTTGCTACCAGAAACCGATGAGAGGAGATCGCCCATTGCCATAGTCTGAGCTTCTCGACACAAGGGGTAGGATTTGGTTCCGCCCTGTTTGTTGATATACCAAACTACAGACATGTTGTCTGTGTGGACTGCAATTGTCCCTACGGGAAGAAAGTCGTTGAGGGCTTGCAACGTTAAAAGCACTGCTCTCATCTCCAGGACATTTATGTGGAGATGGTACTCGAACGGCTGCCACGTCCCGTGAACCATCCTGCCCTGATAATGACCCCCACCCGATCAGGGAGGCATCCGTGGTGACAGTGGCTATCGGGGATGGGGGTACAAAGTACCTGCCTTGGTGAACCTGAGGAGATGTGATCCACCAAGCAAGATGATCTTTGCAAGTTTGTGTCACCAGAATCTGGTGACGCATAGGAAGTTGTTGGTACGACCACTGTGTGAACAGCATCCACTGAAGAAGGCGCATGTAGAATCGAGCCAGGGAAGAAGAGTAATGGCCGCAGCCATGAGGCCTAATACCTTTAGAACCATTCTGGCCTGTACTTTCTTGTTGGCCAGAATGATCCTGACATGACTCTGAATGTCTGAAACTCTTTGATCTGTAAGGGTAGCTGACATCCGAACAGTGTTTAAGTTTGCCTATGAAGGTAATAGACTGGCAGGGCAATAAGGATGACTTTTCAAGTTGATCGAGATGCCCAAATGAGAACAAAGATTTATTGTGTAATCCCTGGCTTGTATAAGCTGATGCCTGGTGGTGGCTGACAGGAGCCAGTCGTCGAGATACGGAAACACCTGGAATCCTTGACGTCTCAGGTGAGCCGTGACCACTGCCATGCATTTGGTGAACACTCTGGGGGCTGTAGTGAGACCAAAGGGCAGGGCTCTGAACTGGAAATGACTGGACCCCAGCCGGCGGAGAAATCTCCTGGAGCGTCTGTGAATTTTGATGTGATAGTACGCATCCTGAAGATCTATTGAGCACATCCAGTTGTCCTTCTGCAAGAAGGGCAGAATTGACTGAAGAGTGACCATTCGAATCTTGTCTTCCTCACAGACTTGTTGAGTCTGCTGAGATCCAATATTGGTCTCAGTCTCCCGTCTTTTGGGGACCAAAAGAACCTTGAGTAGATTCCGGCTCTGAATGGTCTGTTGTAACTGGCTGAATGGCTCTTTTGCAGTAGTTTTGAGACTTCTAACTCTGCAATTTCCCTTAGACCGGCTGATACATCTGGAAGGTAATTTGAGGGTAAAGGACTTTCCTCGAAAGGAATTATGTAACCCTTGGATATGATCGACTGTACCCATTTGTCTTGAGTGAGGGAATGCCAGGCTTCTGGGTACAGTGATAATCTTCCCCCGACTGCCTCCAAGGAGGGACAGTCGGGCAACATCTCAGGGATGCTGAAAGGGCTTGTCAGAGAGAGGCTCTCTGTTTCCCTGGTTTTTTGGACCCCCTCTGCCTCTAGAGCGGGCGTCTGTTGTTGTTACCCCTCTGCCTCTAGGGGTAAACTGACCACGTGAATCCGGCGTGACTCCTTGGGATTTGCGGAACCACATTTTGCCACCTTTCTGTCCTTTGGGATAAGGTCTAGAAGGGGTGGAAAAACGGACTCCTACAGCAGAAAGAGTCTTGCCGTCCTGCTCGCACCTGGTCAAAGTTTCCTTCACCTGAGGGCCAAACAAAGCTGACCCATCAAAGGGAAAATTTGTGAAGGACGCCTTAAAGGGATCTGCAAAGTCACATAGCCGCATCCAGGCTTGGCGTCTAAGAGCCACACCTGTACCTGCGGCTCTACTCGCTCCATCAGCAGCATATGATATTAGCCGCATGGAGGAGTTTGCAATGGAATTAAGGGTTCCTAGCTGCGAAGCAATTTTTTCTTGAGCCCCTGCAGCTGTAGGATCCTGTACTACTTCACCCAGCTCCTTAAGGATATCCCTCTGGAGTCTGGTGAAGTGACATAGGTAATTCAGCGAACGCATGGCAAAGGTCGCTGAGGAAAACATCCGCTTACCATACCTATCCATGGTCCTAGAGTCCTTATTAGGAGGATGGACGGGTACGGAAGGATCTGCAAGTTCCTTTTGGTGGCAGCAGCCACCACCATGGCATCAGCGGGACACCCTTAGTGAGGAATTGCTTGTCACCTGGGGCAGTGATAAATTTTGAAGGCCTCCTAGGGACTGGCTCTACAGAGTCAGGAGCTGCCCACGCCTTCGGGCAATAACCTGCATAAGGGGGTCGAAGGCGGAGACACCCAGGAGGTGGAGGGCCGAGATCCAAACGCCTCTAGGTATACTGACTCATCCTCAGAGGGATTGTTGGTGGGCCAGTTTCCCCTCTGTTTAAGGAGTTCTAGGATGTTTGAGAAGGAGACATCCTCAGAGGGGGAACTAGGGATCCCTCTGACTCATCAAAGTCAGTATCTGAAGTGATAGACTCGGGAGTCTACATGTTTCCTCTTACAAGTCCTCTTCCTAGGAGGATCTCCCGAAACATCAGGAGAATCCTCGGAAGAGGGGAAATTCCAATGGGGAAACCTGAGGCGGAGGATCTCTGGGTCCTGTAGCAAGAGAAGTGGCAGAGATGTCAACAGGCACCATAGAGGGAGGAGCTAAGGGAACAGACTGCTGACTGATACCAGTGGCCAGCACACTCTTCATCACCTCGAATGCTCCCCTCCCAGGCAAGTCCGAGAGAACCCGTTCCGAAGAACTAGGAACTCCAGGGACCACCGAAAGGGAAGTCTCCGAGGCAGATGTCGGAGCCGAGCTCACCAAGGCCGAGGCTCCAAGGGAAGAGCGGGTTCAGACAAGGGTCCGATGCCACTCACCCGCTCGGAGGAGACCATGGAAGCCCGACCACCGAATCCCTCTAAGGAAGGTCTCGAAGAGGAGATAAGAGTAGAGGCTGAAGGAACAGAAGGGGTATCTGTCCTCCAGCCGTAGCAGTAACCATTCCCGAAGACTCCAACTCCAAGCTCTGGGGTAGAGTTGAAGGAGGAACTGTAACGGGTGTGGACCAATAGTCGTCTGTTGAGACGGACTATGTAACATTTGGGCCAGTGCCTGTGACTTAAGTAATCTACTGACCACTCTCTCTAAGTCATGGTCAGAAAGCCTGGATGACTTTGAAGATCGGCTCCGATGGCTCCGTTCCGAAAGGAGAGGTGAAGCCGGAGCCGAAAGTATCGGCTCCAAGGAAGGAGACCTCGACCTCTTCCTGGAAGGAGCCATCGGAACCGATGAAACTATAGACCCTGTCGGAGCCGACAACTTATCGGAGCCAACAGGTAGCCTCGATGCATCGGCTCCAGCCGGAGCCGATACAGCCACAAAAGTAACGGTGTCGGAGCCGATACCGATGCCTGTGCCACATGGTGGTCGGAGCCGATCGGAGCCGACACCGAAGTGGTCGATGCAGAATCGGCACCGATAGCCATCGGTGCCGAAGGCTTGGTTAAGCTAGAATCGGCTCCAGCCGGAGCCGATCTCGACTCAGAACGAGTCGGAGCCGAGGCCACAGGCTTTGACACAGAAGCCTGGGCCTTGGAAGACTTGACAGTCTTAGGTGGAGCCGACTTAGCCGGAGAGCCCTCCGGCTTAAGAAGGCCCCTGAGTATAAGCTTGTTTCTTCTTTCCTGCAGGACTCTCTGGCTGAAAGAATGACAAATAGCACAGGAGTCCTGCAGGTGAAGAGGGCCCAGGCAATAAAGGCAAGAAGTGTGACCGTCTGTCAGAGACATCTTCTGACAGCACGAGTCACACTTCTTAAAGCCTGAGACCCTTTCTTTTGACATGGTGTCACACAAAACACACACACACACCAGTCAAAGCCTTTAAATTTAAATATACCAAAAAGGTATAAGTACCAACACACACACACACCCTAACAGGGGGGGGGGGTGGGATGGGTAAAGTCTGACTAAAAAAATAATAAGAGACAGACAAATTTCTGTCAGAAACAGATTAAAACTAAATAAAAACTAACAATAAGGGGTTTTTAAGTTTAAAAGGGGCTAAAATAGCGAAATAGTAATCACTTACCAGGAGCTGGTAAAAGGAGGACCTCATAAGCGAAGCGGCAAACGAGATCTGGGTACTTACCGCCTTGCATCATGGGATATGGGGCTGCCTCGAGCTGGTAAAAGTGACTCTCGAGCTTAGCAAGTGCCGAGTCGGAGCCGAGGGATCGGCTCCGAACCCATCAAGCAAGAATGAAGGCGAGATTGACAACTTAACATCCTATAATTCAAAGTGGAAAGGGATGAAACAGGGGTGAAAGCTCAAGAAACAAGGAGAGACTGGGATTTTGGATGCAGATCTTTTAAGGAGAACAACAATAACAATACAGAACAATTGTACTCATAGCAGAAAGTATTCCGAGAGCTAAACTAACAAGATAATTGAGAAAGGAGATTCTGCTGACAGGGATGACTGCAATTAGGGATATAGACAATAGGCAAGAGGGGGATGGAATTTATTAGAGAAAACTGGCAAAGGAACCAAGGTATTGGGACAAATAGCTAAACAGGGAAGATGCCAAGAATTTATTTGAACCACAGGTTAGAAATAGTCTTCTCTATCAAAGACTAATAGAATATAGGCAAAGAGAAAGGAATGGGAGGGGGGGGGTCCTAAATGAAAGACCAGCACGGGTAGAGTTTTTAGCAGAATCTAGAACAGATACTGCTGCTAAAGGAATGATTAGCAGAGCATATAAAATATTGCAAGACAACTATAAGAATCAATCAGAGGAGATTAGAAACGATTGGGAAAAAGAGACTGGCTAAGAGATTCACAAGAAAAAGCGGGGGATATATGCAAGTCTCCCAAATATGCAACAAAATATAGAAAATGTAGGATTTTTGCTTGGAAATGTTTACATGGGTATTGTTATACCCCAAACAGACTCCAGAGAATTTTTCCTCAGGTAGAGAGCAAATCTTGGAGGTGTGATGGGAAAGAAAGAGGTGATTGGGAACATGTTTTCTGTGTAATGAGTTGTCAGACTTTTAAGATTCCTTTCAGACTACTCTATCAGAGATACTGGGTGAGCAAATATGTTCATCTAGAAAATGATTTTTCTGAGCTAAAATACAGAACTGGAATTGCCTAGATATAGTAAGACCATGCTGAATTTAATTATGGTGGCTGCCAAAAAAGCAATTACTAGAAAATGGAAATCAAAGTCTAAACTAACTGTACCTGAAGTAGCAAATATAGTAACAGAGATAAAACTGGAATTGGGATCTTTAGAATTGGGTAGGAGCAAATTACATAGAAAAAATTGGAATTGTGGGAGCAATACATACAGGGGAGGAATGACATTTAAAAGGCAGGATTCGAATGAACTATGTAATGTCTGACAATGATTGGGTTGATTATAAGTGATGTATAGTGCTTGCAACTAAGATTACGTCAATATGATATGTTTTAATTTATATAAATGTATGATTGCCTATGTCATAAGTGATAATTTAATAATGATGTTCCTGTTATTTTTTAAGCAAGAAATATGTGCATCCAGAAGGAAAAATAAATAAGGAAGCAGGGAGAATAGCCCCTCAGCAGAAGGGCAACAAAAACACAGGGCAAGAGTCAGGACAGAGGGGCAAGAAGGGAGGGACCGAATACTGCAGTGAAGAGAAGAACATCTATTGTTATGGTAAGATTTTACACAACTGCACTATGTCCTTTCACATCACTGTTGCAGTATTCCTTACGCAAGGGAGAGTACAAAATCTCAAGAGGAAACCTGGGAAGAGAAAGGCACTGAAGAGCCCTTCAGGAAACCATGAAGGACAGCCCTGGCAAAGTTGTCTCTAACCCTGGAAACAACCACTAACTTGTAATGCTAAGTGAAAGTATGAAAAAAAAGAGAACCCAATAGCAGCCTCAAGGACAGAATTGATATCCAGACCCTTGAAAAAGACACCAGAGGAGGCAACTGCCCTAATAGAATGCCTTTAAAGATAAGGAACGAAATTGTCATTAAAAGAATAACAAAAGGAAATGGCCTTAGACATTTAGGAAGAGATGGTTTGCTTAGAAACAGCCAAACAAGAAAGAACAAGCTGCTCAGACTTGCACAAATCTTCAGTTTTGTCTAAATATCACAGCTGCCTATGCACCTCCAAGGTGTGAAGAACATTTTCACTGGCACACTGTGGAGACCTTGGGTATAAAGGAATAGTACAAGAGAGACATCTTGTCTCTATGGGAAACCAAAAAAGAGGAATAGCCATGACAGCTTAAAGTTAAGGCACTCTCTTGGTTGAAGTAAGAGCCAACAGTAGAAGAGTATTCCAAGTGCAATTTTGCAAGGAAGCTGAGGAAGCAGGCTCAAAAGGAGTCTGGATAAATTTTTCAACAACAAAACTGAGGTCCCAAGAAGGTGGAATAGGCTTCCTGGGAGGCCTGACCTGAAGGACATATTTAAGGAATTACTTGACCTCAAACCTAGAGACCAGAGGAGGATTTAAGAGCACACAAACTTTAAAAAAAAAAAAAAAAAAAACAGTTGCTTAACTGACAACTGCTGACAAGTGAGTTTTCACTGAAGAAAATGCCAAAGCAGCATGATGCAGATCATATAAATGAGAGAATCAAAGGAATCCCTGTAGAGAGATCCTGATGATGAGAGAGGCACCAGATAGAAAATCTTTTCCATTTGGACGTATACAATTTCCTGGTAGCGAGTTTCCTGGCCTCCTGCAGAACCCAAAGCTTGTCCTCAGAAAAGAAATGCCTAAAAGAGATCAAAACCCCATTACCCACAGTGTCAGCTGAAGAGTAGACAAGTGAGAATGGATAACAGACCCCTTGTTTTGGGTGAGAAGATCCACCCTGTGAGGTAGCTTGTGGCGACTGCTCCTGGCCAAGTGAGAAAAAAGGGGGAACCAATGCCGTCTGGGCCAAAAGGGAGTCACCAGCAAGATTTTTGGAGAGTCCTGCCTCATCTTGTGCAGAACTCTCAGTAACAGAAGGGGATGCATACAGAAACGTCCACTACCAAGGAAAAGACAGAGCATCCACTTTCCAATCAAGAGGACTTGGGATTCTGGAACAGAAGAGGAAATTGTCTTTTCAAAGGTGAGGCAAAAAGAACAACCTGAGGAATACCCCACCAAAGGACAATGTCCAGGAATACATCTCTGTGAATCGTCCATTCGTGAGCTTGTGTGCTGGACCTGCTAAAGGAGTCTGCCACTAGACTGTGCTCTGAGCGAAGATAAGCTGCCTGAAGACTCACAAAATAAGAAAAAAACGACCAATCTGAGGAATAAAAGACTAACAATAAAAACCTCGAACAGCCAAAATCAAAAAGGAAAAAATGCAGGTAGCAAATATAATCACACAATACTGGCGTTCATTTTATTAGTCGCTTTCGTTAAAAAGACTTCATCAGAATATAAAATTTCAAAAACATCTATTTAAATACTTGCCGTCCTAATTAACATCTAAGGAATCAATTAAACAACTTAAAACATTAATTTAACACATCCTCAAATAAAAATATTTTAAAATTTATTAACATATATTCTTCTGTTTCTTAAACAATTAATATTCACCATATCATTAAGTCCAGGGGTCCTATCTGAGCATAGCTTAATTTGCCATAAGGCTTCCTTTTGTTCTAAATAAGTTTTAAAATCCCCTCCCTTTAAGTCATGCTGCCCCTGTTCTATAACAGAGAAAATAAATTTCTTACAATTAGAACACTTTAAGGTGCGTTTGAACAAAGCGCTTTTGATGTCCTTCTTTTTAATACAACAGATGTTCTCCAATATGTTCGAATAACCCCCTAGTGGTCATCCCCACATAAAAAGCTAGACACCCTAAGCAAAGACATATATGACCACCACCACCGAGGCATCAAGAAGGAGAAGAACAGCAGGGGCGTTACTGAATGCCAGGAAAGGGGAAGGCAGGACTTTGAAGAACTACCATTGCTTTCTCCACCAAAAGATGTGTCAGTTGTTTCTAAAGGAGCCAGTCCAAAAACTTTTTTTCCAGACCAATGAAAAGAAAATGGACAGGACATGGACATAGAGACCTCGGGGGCGAATGAGGTCGGATTCATCAACCGACAATTAGACCGGTATGATGTTAAAATACATAACCGGTTTAATTTCAGCATAAATCGTCATCATGAAAAGGTTCTAAAATTTGGTTTATCGTTTGTTCCTGCTCTTCAAGCTGAAATATCAAGGACAATATTAAATTTAAAAGAATATGTGCGAAAATTAAATCTTAGTTATATTTTAAGTGATGTATGTTTAATAAACACACTAAAGTTTGTAAACCCTTTCACTTTTAACCTTAAATCACACTTTTGAAAGTTTTTGAAATGCTGTGTGAAGATGCTATTAGGGAACTTTTAAACAACAAAAAGTTTGTAGACAGAAAGTTTTTTAATCTTTCTATAAGTGAAAAACTTGCATTGAATGATATTAGAGGAGATAAAAAGTTAAGGACAATGAAGGCTGATAAAGGGGGTGGGTCTGGTTCTTATGGACCAGTAAAAGTATATTAAAGGAATGGAAATTTTGTTGAGCAACGAAAATGAATATAGCAAGGTTGACAATATGAGTGTTAATAGATGTTGCAAATATGTGCGTACTTTTGTGTATGATAATTTTCTAGAAAGAAATTTAATTGAAGAAATGTTTAAGTCTTGTAACATTGAAAATCCCAACGTAGGGGTTTTATTTGGGATTCCAAAGTTACACAAAAGTGTAGTAAATCCCCCTTTTTGGCCTATTGTTGCTTCATCTAATGACATCACTGAAGGAATTTCTTTGGTAGTGGATGCAGTGTTAAACCTTTTTTTCAATAAGCTGGATTCTTGTGTTAAAGATTCCTGGGACTTCTTGGAGAAGTTCCATGAATTTAATGTTGTATATAAATTTATGTCAGAGCAAAACATTATTTGTACAGTTGATATCTATTCATTGTTCACTGCAACCCCATGATGAGAGGCTAGAATATGTTAGATTATTTCTCATTAAACTTTCTGATATTCCCACCCAGCAAGTGAATTTTTACTTTAGTTTAGTTGTTTTGTTGGGCAATAATTATTTTTTTTAAAAACAATTTTACAAGCAAAGAAGGGGAGTAGCTATAGAGTCTCCAGGTGCCCCCTCTTTTGTAAATATTGTGCTAGGATGGTGGGAATTTACAGTGTTACATAGTATTATAGAAAAATACAAGGTGAGTTTTTATAAATGCTTTGTAGATAATTTATTTTTTGTTTTGGAACCCCCATGGAATGCCAGAACCTTATGCGCGAGATGAATGAAAAATCTACTTTTTTGAAGTTCATAATGGGTGATGTTGGTCAGGGTGTTAATTTTCTGGACATCACATTACAATGGAATAGTGCCAATATGTGGTTTGATAGTAGGATATACAGAAAAGTTACGTTTACTAACAGTTATTTACATTATAACAGCAATCACCCATTGTTTATGGAGAAATAATTGCCTAAAGGGACAATACATTAGGGCTAGTAGAATGACCACCAGTGATGTTATCTTAAAGGAGGAATTTTATCTTATAACGAATCTATTTTTAAATAGAGGTTATGATAAAGTTTTTTTGGAACAACTTGAAAAAGAAACTTTGGATTAAGAGATATATTTCTTTTCCACCTATTTTAATAAAAAAACATTTATTAGTGACCACAAGGAAAATGTAAGTGGAAAATGTGGGGGATAAAAGGTTAACATATACCTCAGATATGACAGTAGACAGTAATAACATACGATCAATTATTACCAACAATTGGAAAATTTTACAAGGGAATAAGAGGAGCTCTCGGATTATGTAGCCCAGGCGGGTACAACCCTAGCCCTGAGCAGCATCCTACCATCACCCAGAATGATACCACAGTACAAGCAGAAAATGATTGATTTCAACAACTGGCTAAGTTTCTGGTGTCATTCTAAGGGGATCCAGTATCTGTCTGCCTGGGATGACATGACTGACGGACCTCGATGCTTTGCCAGAGATGGCCTGCATCTGTCACCGCTGGCCTCCGGATACTGGCCAAGGCTCTTGCCACCCCTACAGTGCCTTTTTTAGTCAGTGTTCCAAAGACCAAATTACCACCACAACAGCTACAAACAAATGCAATCTGAGGGTCATGCTGCTCAACGCTAGAAGTCTAAATCTCAAAATACACTTGCTTGAAGTGCTCCTTAAAATGGAGCAGATCGACATTTGTGCTGTAACAGAGACCTGGTTCAAGGAAGCAGAAAGCACCCCTGCACTACCAGGTTACAACTCATTCCATACCTTTCGGCCCCTGAACTTGGACCGAAGCGATTCAGGTTGTAGCCTGTTACAGGTCCCCAACCATGTCCTAAGACACTCGTTCAACATTCCTAAGCACCATGGAGAATATTAGGGTCCAACCTAACATACTAATACTAGGCAACTTCAACTACCCCTCCATTAACTGGGAAAAATACTCATGTACCAATACACTTGCCCAATGTTATCTGGAATTCATTAATTCCTATGCCCTCCTTACCCCCACTAGAGGTAGCAACATCCTCGACCTGGTCATTACTAACATGGATGACCATTGCTCTACACCAATAGTCAACTCCTCCCTGGTTAGATCCAACCACAAACTAATCACCTTGGAAAATCACATACCTCCCACCTCACCCCGCAAAGGTAACCACCATGAAAAACTTCTCCAAAGCGAACTTTGGGCTCCTAAGAACAGAGGTGGCTAAATTCACAGCACCCATGCAAATGGAGAATAGTTGCATGACCGCTGAATCATACACCAATGCACTGTACGAACACGTACACAAATGCATGGATCTCGCCATACCCAATAGAACCAAGACGCTCTCCTCCAAAAAAAAATAAGCCAATCTGGTGGTCCCCTGCCATAAACAAACTCTACAACAGGAGGAGGAAACTGATGTGGAATAAGGTGAAGTCCCAAGACTGGAAAAACTCCCTTATCAACCTCAACAAAAAGTTAAGATCCCTCATCAAATCCTCTAAAGCTAGCTATGAAAACAGAATTGCAGCAGATAGTAAAGACAATCACAAGGCCCTCTATAGTTATGTAAAGAACCTCCACGGCAATACCCAGATTTGCTTTGAGCTACTGCACAATGGTACCTCTTATACTGAGCAAACAGATATTGCCAATACACTGGCCGAAAGATTCAGTGCCAACTTTTCCCCTCCCCCTCCAAAGGGCCAATCACAATACCAGCCGTTAGCTAGGCACCCATTATTAGTGCTGCACAGGTTAAAACAGCACTGTCCAAGGCCAAGAATACAGCTTCTATGGGACCTGACAATATCCCTGGCTGTGTTCTACATGAACTACAGAGTGAACTGGCACCTCACCTGTGTGCCGTGTTCAATCACAGCCTCACCTCAGGCTTTGTCCCTACTGAATAGCGCACTGCTATAGTCATCCCTCTCCACAAAGGAGGAGCAACTACAGACCCTGGGAACTATCGCCCCATTAGCCTGATGAGTCTGACATGCAAAGTTATGGAATGCATCATCATATACCTAATAAACAAGGATATAGGGAATCTCCAAACTCTGGATCCCACACAGTTTGGTTTTGTGAAGGGTAGATCATACCTGCTCAACTTGGTCGACTTCTTTGAGTCAGTCATTAAAGCTGTGGATGAAGGCAAGGTGCTTGATACAGTCTACTTTGATCTGACCAAGGCCATTGATACCATTCCCACTCACGAATCATAGAAAAACTCACTAAGCTAGGCATCAACCCCTATATCACTAAGTGGGTTGCAAAGTGGCTCACAGATAGAAGCCACAGTATGAAAGTAGCTGACTCCAAATCAGATCGGTGACCAGTCACAAGTGGAGTTCCACAGAGATCGGTCCTGGGTCCTCTCCTGTTTGGTATCTACTTCTCAGAAGTCCAGTCCAACATGAAGGGACTCTGGCTGACAAAGTTTGCAGATGATTGCAAGTTGGGAGCCATTATTAACTCTCAAAGTGATGCTGACATCCTACAGAAAGGCCTCACTGAGACAGACGACTGGTGTCAGAACCATGGCCTTAAGCTCAATGCCAAAAAATGCGTCGTCATCCTCTCTGGAAAAAACCCAGTTCCCATGAATTACCACATAGATGGTAGTTCACTGAACACAGAAGGCGTTATAAGAGACCTGGGAACACAGGTTGACAGCAACCTCTTTTTTGACCACCACATTGCCACTGTGGTCAAAAAGTCTTTCTATGTGACACATCTCATTACTAAGGGATTTGCATCCAGGAAGAAAGAGGTCTTTGTTTCCCTCTACTCTTCCCTCATTAGGCCAATCATAGATTACAATGCTCCATTTGACATGTACCTCACTAGACATCTGCAACAACTGGAGAGGCCGCAAAAGTACCTCACAAAGAGGATCCTAGGCCTTAAAGACTTGTCCAATATGGACAGACAAAAAACTCCAACTATTCTCTGTCTCATATCCCTACTTAGAGAAGAGCTCTGTTTGACTTATAAAGCCATGTCTGACCCAGCTCGGTTAGAAATGCTACATCTAAAGAAATCCCAATCCCTCCGCACCACACACTCCAGAGACCTCAACCTCATTACTGCAATCAACAGAACGTACTGAAGGGACAGGTTCATAACCCAGAGACTGCCCATGCTATGGAATAGACTTCCAATACATGTCAAACAGAGCACCTCACTGGCCCTTTTCTAGAGAAATCTTGATGAGTGGATGGGAAATAGAAAATTCACCCCGGGGATCACACCAGTGGCTCTACTCGACAGAGGCACTGGAAACTAAGTTCGGGTGGCACGATGCCAGGGTAATCCTATGGGCTAGGCTTGTAAAGGCTCCAAAAATCCATTACCCTAATACACACCTATGAACCTATAAACATATACAGTATTGTAGGAAATGCTTCTATGTTTGCATTTAGGAATAGTTATAATCTTAAAACTTACAAAATGATAATGCTACAGTTAAAAGTAATAATATTGTTTCTAATAAACCAAATGGAATGTACAAGTGTGGTCACTGTAATGTTTGTCGGTACATTTTGGAAGGCCCTTATATTATGTTGTTTGATCCACCATATACTATTACTTTAAAAGAGAGATGTTACTGTCACTCTAGAGGTGCTATTTATATATATATGTGTGTTTGCTCAGGGTGTCCATTTTTTTATGTGGGGATGACCACTAGTGGGTTATTCGAACGTATTAGAGAACATCAATATTATATTAAAAAGGACATCAAAAGTGCTTTGTTCGAACATACCTTAAAGTATTCTAATTAAAAGAAATTTATTTTCTTAGCAGCATGACTTAACAGGAGCGGATTTTAAAACTTATATAGAATAAAAGGAAGCCTTATGGCAAATTAAGCTATGCTCAGATAGGACCCCTGGACTTAATGGTATGGTGAATATTAAATGTTTTTTTAACAAACAGAATACTACATGTTAATAAATTTTAAAATAACATTTTTGATGATATGTTTTAAATGTTGTTTAATTCATTAGATGTTAATTAGGATGCCAAGTATTTAAATTGATTTTTTTGAAATTTTTTTTCTGAAGTCTTTTTGATGAAAGTGGCTAATAAACTGAGTGGATGCTAGTATTGTGTGATTATATTTGCTACCTGCATTTCTTCCTTGCTGATTTTGACTGTTCGAGGTTTTATTGTTGCCTAAAGACTCACTTGATATTGGACAGTAAGATCCCAGACCTGAACAGCTAGTCTGCAAAGAAGAGATAGGACTTTGTGACCCTCAGCTTGATCACAAACTACATCACTGTGGTATTATCTGTGAAAACTGAGGGGTCCGGGATGAAAGAGGGAATGAAAGGTTTGTAGAGCCAGAAGTAGAGCCCTCTTCTCCTTTATGTTGATGTGGTTTGACTTTTGATGAGGATGCCAGAGACCCTGAACCATTAGGAGCCCACAGGAGGCACCCCAACCCCTGTCTGAGTCAATTGTAAAGAGCTCCTGAGTGGGGAATGGAGCTTGAAGTCCCGAGTTGAGAAAGTTGATGAATCCACCACTGAAGTTCGAACTTTAGACATGGAACTCCAAGGGATGGCAGAGTTGGGAGATACCAATTTGGATGTAACACTGAAGTTTCTGTGGAGTCAGGCGAGAGGGAATATGGGAATAGTTGAAGCCGTGAACCACAGGACCCTGAGAAATTCCCTGGCTGTGACAGACACGAGAGGAAGATGAGACTAGAAAAAGGTTATTATTGACAGAGCTTTGGTAGCAGGCAGAGATGCCAATATGGGAAATTTCTGAAACCTGCAGCCAAGGAAAATGAACTTGGGAAGGTGTCAGAACTGATTTTTGGAGGTTGTTTGGAGGTTTATGGTGAACTCCAGCCTGTGTAGTAGGCAAGTAATAAACTTGAGATCCTGAAGCAGACTGCTGAGGAAAGAAGCATGAATAAACAGATTGTCTAGATAGGAAAAAATCTGAATACCTCGAATCCTGCAAAAAGCAAAGACAGGAGAAACGCATTTGGTGAATACCCTTGGGGCAGTAGAGAGGCCAAAGGACAAAGCAGAGATCTGAAGATACAAGAAAGAGACAGGCAAATGTAAACATTTCTGAAAAGGGGATGAATGGGGTTGTGAAGGTATGCATCCCTTAGATCCAGACAGACCAGAAAGGCATGTGGAAGAAGAGATAAAAAGGCTTGAAGGATAAGGGAAGGAATTTTGATAGGTGTTCAGCAAGGAAAGTTTCAGAATTGGTTTCCATGTGCTCTCCTTTTGTGGGACCCAAAAACATTCTGGAATAAAATCTCTTCCCTACCTGGCTGGAAGGTACAGCTTGAATGGTGCCTTGAGCCAAAAGAGTGAAGAATCTCTAGGAAATGATAAAGTTGTTCCCAAGGAAGTTGAGGGATGCCTGAAAAGGGGGGGGGGGGGGGAAGACTTCCAAAAAATGAAATACCTCTAACAGATAATGGACAGATCAAGAGTTTTAAGTGATTCAAAGCCAATTTTGAAGAGAAAGGGAAAGCCAAAGGAACAAGGAAATCTGGCCAAAGGTGGAGGTAGTAAACCATGAAATGGAACCAGAGATGTCCTGAAAAGAAGGCGTTTTGGGGCAGGAGTCCAAGTACACTTAGCAGGAGGCACATGCCTAGTACCTTTCTTGCCCCTAGGAGAATGGCAAGATTGCCTACGAGCAAAGGCAGACTTGGAAAGATAATTCCTCTGAAATTTAAGAATTGGAGAAACAAAAATATGTTTCAGCTTCTGCAAGGCTTTGCCCTTCTCCTGGAGGGACTTGAAAAGGTCAGTGGAAGCAGATCCAGAAATACATTTGTTATCCAAAGGAGCTTCCAAAAGTTTAACCTTAATGTCATCAAGCAAAACCAAAGGACAAAGCCAAGAATAACACCTCACAACTGAACCAAAGGCAGCAGGCCTGGAAGAGGCATCAGCTGCATCTAATGGAATGGCAGGCAACTTGTGAAGTGCAGCCCAGCAGGGAAAGGGCCAAAGTCTTCCCCTCAGAGTCAGGAAGGTCAGAAACCACCTTAAAACCTGAGAAGGGACAGCCAAAATATACCTAGTCACGCAAGTCTGGTAGTTAATGGCCCCAGATGACAAAGTGGTAGCAGTGTAAACATTCTAGTCCAACCTTTCCATTGCCCTACTATCCTTATCAGGAGATAACAGCTTGATGGACGGCAACAATTTGAATGGTTTGTCGGAAGAGATAGATACTACACAATGGTCAGAAGATGGTAATTTATAAAGAAATTTGCACTCCTCAGGCACTTTACGAATTTATCTAGCTTCTTAGGACCAGGAGGCAAAGAGTCAGGAACTACAAAAGCTTCAGAAAAGAATAAACAGCAGATGGTTTGGAAAACTATCTGTAGGAGCTCAAAATATCTTTTTTGAATATCACAGACTTGAGAACAATCCCACTTCAAACCGTCCATCATACAGACAATGGTATCCCCAAAGGAGAGCTCTTCCAAAAGGGAATCTGGATTTAAGGAACTCTCCTCTGAACCATAGTCCAAAATGAAGGGATTTGGGAAGAATAAACCAAGGATAATATCCCACAGTCTAGATCCTCCTCAGAAGAATCCAATTCCCTAGGCCTCAAGTGGAGTGGAAGACCACAAAGGAGTAGTGACCAAGCTCCCTTGAGGTGGCTTCAAGGCCAAAGCATTAATGAAACCTGTGTGAAATCCTGCTATTCAGGTTGGGGATCCTTCACAACAGGGGAAATGTAATTTGTTTTTTTTTTCCCCTGTGAGACATGCTCAAAACACCCTTGAAGGGTCAGAACCCCGAAACGATTCTATAATGGTTGTAAGAATCCCCTCCCTCATGAAGATCTGAGTAATCCCCCACAGTCCTTCAAATATAATCAGCTGAGATTCCCCCTCAACGCCAGGTACAGACATTTGAAAAGCCTCCGAGGATGTGCGAGAAAGCTATATCCATGCAAGCCTCTGACAAAGTTGTGGCACAAGAATCCAAAGCAAGCACCGGAAGATCCTCTGGGCTTTCACCAGCCTTGAGAGACACATCCAGGGGAGGCTGGGCAGCAGCCAGATCAAATCTAACTTTTAGCCTTCTTGGCAGATGGCTGGCCCTCAGGACAGGAGATTTTTTCCATAGCACCCAAAACCAACAGCTTAAGAAGTTGGTTCTCAAGGTATACGGGCAAAGAGGAGAGGCAATTATGTAGGGTCTTGGACACAAATGTCTGGCAGATAGAACAGTGTGCATGATCGTGGGAACCACACAACCAAAAGAGACTACTTGTGACTGTCTTTATGGAGAATCTGCCTCCCACACTGACATTTTCCCTTTCTGGATGACATGAATACAACAAAAAAAGGAAAAGAAGAAACCCCAATGAGGCACTTGTATGAAAACATGGCTTGATAACCAGCACAGCAGAAGGGCATTGAGACCAACATTCAATAATGGAGTTCGGACTGACAGCAAAGAAGTTCAGAGTACCTGCTTTCATTCAACACCTGTATGCCCTACTTCATGCACAGAGAGTAAATATGAGAGATGTACACCACCTACAAGAACTGAAAGTTTTGGTATACTGGCCAGATGTTGGGCTGTCCTTGGCAGGAGATCCCTAGGTGAAGAGTACCTCAACAGCAATATGGAAGGACACTGTACCTTAAAAAAAGAATTATGTAGTTACCATAACTTGACATCCGTGTTATGTCTTCATTCATCAGCACAGGATCTTGGATCAGACATCAGATCCGAGCGGGCCAAAATACAACAGACAGATCCAAAGCTCTGGCTCCTCCCTCTCCCATAATGTCCTGCTGCTCTCAAACCCCCAGATCGAGTTTGCCACTATACTTCTGAGTTATTCCTACCAAGGTAGAAAAGAACCCACTTAAACTTCCTACACTAGAACACCAGGAGAGAGATGGTGGGTGGGAAATGTGATGAATGAAGACATAGGATAACACAGATGTCAGTTATGATAAGTACATAACACTCTATCTGATGCAATCCATGCCTTCATTCATCGCTATAGGGTCAAAGTCCTCAGCTACCAAACATCCTGAAAGGCCTCAAGGAAGGACATGCCAAAGCACAGTGGCCCTACTTCTAGAAACTAAATCCAGTTGGTAATGGGATATGAAGGTATGAGGGTTAAACCAAGTGGCAGCAGCACAGATATCATCAATAGAAAGCCTTGCTATAAAGTCTGAAGAAGTGGCCACAGATCTTTTAGAGTGGGCTCTAACAGGGCCCGAAATCTCTAGGTGATTCAGATCATTGGCCGTAAAGATACATCTAGAAATCCATTTGGAAATAGTAACCTTAGAGACTGGAAGGCCCCATCTATTCTCAGAGAAGGCCACATAAAGCTGTTCTGACTTCCAAAAATCCTTAGTCCAATGCAGGTAGAACCAAAACTGTCTGTAAACATCCAAGGTATGAAGGATATACTCCCTGGGAAAAACACTGGAAGCTGAATACACTGATTAATGGTAGACTCGGAAGCAACCTTGGGTAAGAAAGAAGGATTCATTCTCAGAGAGACCCTGTCCTTGTGAAAGGTCATACAAGGAGGAGGAATGGAAACAGCTTGCAATTCTGAAACCCTCTTAGCTGAAGTGATCGCGACCAGAAAGGCCATCTTCCAAGACAGAAACTTGAGATCACAGGAACTGGCAGGTTAAAAGGGCTTCTAGTCAGAGATTGCAGAACCAATGTGAGGTCCCAAGGAGGCGAAGAGTCCTTAATTGGAGGACGAAGAGGAAAAACCCCTTTCATAAATGCCTTACAAAGCCGAGATGAAAAGGTGGGTTCGGAGCTCTCGTGGAAATTAGAAATCGCCGCCAACTGAAGCTTAATAGTGGAAAAATTTGTTCCCTCCTGAAAAAGTGAGGACAAAAACAAGAGAATGTCAGGGATCAAGGCAGAAAAAGGATCCAGATTCCTGCTTCTGACGCAGATGGAAACCATTTCCATTTCCTGCTGTATACTTTCCTGGTAGAGGGTTTTTTGGGAAGCCAAAAATGATGTGTTTAATGGGGGATGGTAGCCTGGTCTGTATCACTGGAACTGGAGAAATCAAGCAATTAGGCGAAGGGTCCAAAGGTTTGGAAGAGGGAGCCCAGCCAGATGGGAAATCAGATCCTGATAGGGATCCAGTATCAATGGCAGATACTTCAGATAAGACCTGATGAAGGGGAACCACGGTTGACGAGGCCAGAAAGGGGCAATGATGATCAGAGATGTCCTCAGGTGTTGAGCCTTCTGCAGGAACTTGGGTATTAGGGGAACACAAGGGTAAGTGTAGAGGAGACACGGAGGCCAAGCGTGGACTACAGCATCCCTTGAGGTCTCTCTCTGAGGTGGGGATCACGGCAAAGTACCTGCTGCATTTGTGGTTGATCAGAGAGGCAAAAAGGTCACAGCATGGCTGACCCCAACGGTCAAAAATCTGATTCGCCACCGATGGATTGAGGATATAGAAAGAAAAGCAACAAAATTACCTACCCTAAACACTACAACTACCAAATTTTGAGACAGAAAGTTTGTACTTATCTAGCCAGAGCTAGAAGGAACGCGGCTGCTCCACAAGTACACCAAACGAGATCTGGGGGTTTGAGAGCAGCAGGGCATTATAGGAGGGGGAGGAGCCAGAGCCTTGGATCCATCGGTTGTATTTTGGCCAGCTCAAATCCGAAGTCAGTTCCAAGACCCTGTGGTGATGAATGAAGACATGGATAACATCAGATCAGTACATGTCCTACTGATCACTGCTGTGGTTTCCAAACCTGATGGGCTATCCTGCCAAGGTAATCTGATGTCCATCCGGCATACCACAGCCAATAATTTCTGGATGCTCCATACATCCGATGTATGACTTCAGCCCATGGATATAGAGGTACTTAAGTGGACATATCAGCATAATATTCTTGACTATCTAGAGCTAGGAGACCCTGAAAGGGCCTGAGGACCACTGATAAGGAGTAATCCAGCTAGGAGAGAAGGAAAGGAGAAGAATTATGACTCTCCCCCCACCAAGTTTCTCAGTCCACAAGGTGTAGAGGGCTAGAAAGGAAGGGAAAAACAAACAATATAAAAAGCGGGGGAGGGGAGCAATGCTGCAACAGTGAGGAGTAACAAAAGGAAATGGATTTGGAAATCCAGTGGGATATCACTTGCTTGGAGACAGGGTTACCCAGCTTACCCTTCTGAAAGGTGACAAAAAGGTTGCCCGCTTTCCAGAAAGCTTTTGTCCTATCCAAGTAGAATCTCAGATGTCTATGCATACCCAAGGAGTGGAAGAGTCTTTCACTCCCGTTTTCAGGATTACGAAAGAAAATAAGTAAACAGATTTTCAGGTTGATAAACAATTCATTTACTACATTAGACATAAAAGAAGGATTAGCCTTTAACAAGATCCTATCCTTATGAAAGACAAGGAAAGGAAGAATGGCTGTTAGGGTTTAAAGCTCAGAAACTCTTCTGGCAGAGGTAAAATTCAACCAGTAAAACCATTTCCCCGGTAGAGAATTTTAAACAGACAGTGGCTGCCAATTCAAAAGAAGGCAAAGTACATTTTTCCAGGACAAAATTCAGACCAATGAGGGCAGAACCACCCTCCTGGGAGGGTTTAGACATAGGACTCCTTTTAAAAGCTGTTTGACTTCAATCCTAAAAAGTAAAGATGGGTCTAAAGGCATGAGGGCAGTAATAACAAATAGGTGTGCTTTGATGAAAAGTGTAGGCTAGTCTACTGTTAAATAATGTCAAAGTAAGATAGAATAATGCAAACCAGTGTTTGAAAGGGTTCCTCGTTTTTTCTGAGACACCAGCTAGAAAACTTTGTCCACTTGGGAAAATATTTGACTTTCTAGTGGTGTTTTTTTTTTCTAATTTCCTGGAGCATATGCAGCACTTACTCCGAAAATGGTTGTCTGAGAGGTACTAAAATTCTACTACCCAAAGCATCAGGTTGAGAGCCTGCAGTTTGGGTTCTGTTTTCTGTGCAAGTACACTTTCTGGGGTAACTTGCTAAGGCCACTAGCTAGGTGGAGAAGGGGAAACCAATTCTGCCTGAACCAGAAGGCAGTCACTAACAAGATACTTGGTTTGTCCCTCTGGATTTCAAGAGAACTTTTGGGATTAAACTGGGGGCACAGAGGTATATTCCCTCCAGTGGGAGGGCATGGTGGTAAGAGGTTCCACAGCAAAACAACTTCAGCAGTCTGTTCTGAGAGGAGGCAAACAGATTTGAGGAACTCCCCGTTTGTGGACTATATCCAAAAACACCTCTCTGTTCAACATCCATTCATGTGGGCCTTCCGTGGATCTTCTAAGTGAGTCTACATTCCGTGAGAAGATAACATTCGCGCAAAAAGCTTGCAGGGACAGATTTGCTTTTATTGCACAGTTCCATGCCATTAGAGCTAGCCTGTGCAAAACTGGTAGGACTTGCCCTCCCTCTGGCTTGTTGATGCACCACATGATTGTGGTATGGTTTGTGTAAATCTTGAGTTTGATACTCGCCAAATATTGAGTATTGAAACCCATGGTCACTCAAGAGCCTCGAGAGACACTGAATGAGTTTGCCAGCTGTTACCAAGGATAAAAAACCTTATCACTAGAACAACAGTCAAGAAGTGGTTTGAATACATTTAGACTACAGGCCTTCCTGATCTCTAAAGGGAAATCATTCCACAATTTCCCTATAGAGATTTTCAATTTAAACATTTACATATAATAAATTGGGTCTGTTCTAACTTATAAAACAAGAAATACAGAGACAGAAGTTAAAGTCTACTTTTATCATTTTTAACACCATTAAGCTGTCTAGTAAAATACTTCTGATTTTTTCCGTCTGGATATTTGGGCACAGTCAAAAACACAAGGCGGCCCACAATATTTTATAGGCTATCTTACTACAGCCTTATAAAAAGGGTATTGCAACACTTTCATCAAGACTAGACATACTATGTAGGATGTCACCAATAACGGAGTGTAGCATTTTTATTACAAATATTAAATGGTCATATTTCAATCTACAGTCCACCACTAGACCCAAATCCCTAATTTTGCACTCACTGCTTATAAAAACATTATCTGAGGCATAAGGAAAACAAGGATTATTTGGCCCAAAGTACAACACTTGAGCTTTGTTGGAATTAAAGATCATGTTATTAGTTGAAGACCATAAGTGAACAGTATCCAAGAAGCCCTGTAAATTAGCTAATAATCATCCCAATTTTAGAATCCTCTGCAAATTTGCCAACTAAAACCTTATTTTGAGATGGGAAATCAGATGTGACAGAACATATGAACAGCATTCGTTTGATGACCTGTCCATGGACCCAAAGCCAGATCTGGTGCATCTGTGTAGATGTCCCATGAGAGTGTGGGTAGGTGAAATAGCAGGCCCAGATTAAAAAGAACTGGAGAAATCCACCTTTGCAACTCTTTATTCAGAAAGGGCAAGAGAGGGATTTGGAAGTCCAGAGGACGGAAATAGTGAGAATATCACTGAATCCTTCTCATGTGTAGTCTTGCAAATGGCATCATGGGTATAGCTGCTGCCAAAGAGCCCAAACGTCTTAGGATTTCTCTTGCTCAGGCAGATCTGAGGGAGAGCAGTGAGTGGAAGTTGCTAATCAGGGATAGGACTTTTTTAAGAGGAAGAAAAGCAGTCATTGAAAGAGAATTCAGCCTGCAACCCAAGAAGGCTAGATTCTGGGGTAGATCAGGGAAGACGTCTTGAGGTTGAGGGTGAAATGTAGCCTTTCCAGAAGCGAGACAGTGTAATGGAGATGCAGCTGTAGGGTGTTCTGGAAAAAGGACAGGATGAAAAGATTGCCCAGGTATGGAAATATTTGTATTCCCTGGGTTCTGCAAAAGGCAATGGCTGGTGAGATTCACTTTGTAAAGACCCTGGAAGCAGTGGATACACTGAAGAGTAAAACACAGAACAGAAAGTGCAATGAAAAAACACAGAACCCAATGAATTTCCTGCAGGAGGGATGGCTAGGGAAAAGTGCCAAAGCAATTACTTAAGGTTAAGAAACTACAAGACAGCTGCAGAGGAGATGCAAAGGAAGCAGCATTGAAGGAAGCTAAACAAAGGGTAACAGAGCATCTCAACATACTGAAGATTAGGGCCTGGACAATAAAACAAACCTTTTAAGCATTCATCCCTAAAGTGTCAAAATATCTGGCACAAAGACTGAGAATACAAATGATGGACCATATGATAAGGCTGAGGAACCAGTGGCGAACAAGCCCCCCCAGAAATAAAAGAAATCAAGAGGGTTTATTACAAACCTTTATAAAACTGAGAGAAGGCAGTAGAGAAGACTGGGAATGACCTAAGAAACTTTCTCAAGGAGAAGCATGCCTGCCTAAACTCAGTGAATTAGATTGGCACAGATTGATGGCTAATGTAACCAAAGAATGGAACTTGAAAAGTCCTTTGAGAACAAAAAAAGGGGAATCTTCCCTGGAGTGGCTAGTATCCCAAAAGAAATATGATGAAGGAAGAAAGATTTAGTTCTCAAGATTTATGCAAAGACATTGAACGATATCAAACAAGGAGATGAGATCTTGTCCTCCTGGCACAAAGCAGTGCTGAAACGTATACCCAAGCAGAGCAAAGATCTGCTGGACCCACAATCCTATAGACCAATTTCTGTTCTGAATTACAAGGTCTTCATGTCTATCGTGGCAAAATGGGTGGCAAGGGTGGTTCAGGGTTTAACAGAACCATACTCGTACAACAAGATGCAATTGTAAATAACCAGAAGTTAGCTTAGACAAGGAAAAGGCTTTCAACAGGGTTAGCTAGGGGTTTCTATGGAATGCATTGTAAGAATATGGTTTTCCATCTAGACGGATACAGATCACTTCCCGTATCTATAGGGGATGAAACACCATTGTTAAATGTACCGGAGGGCTTAGAGAAGTCCCACTGATCTTTCAAGGGGGCCATGGCAGGGCTATCCTCTCTTCCCTCTACTCGTCAAGCTGTATTTAGAACTTCTGGTGCAGAGGCTTTAGCCATTGGGACTACAGGGATATAAATGGAGAAACAAGAGAAGACTGCATTGTTCATGGATGACATACTCCTCTACCTATCAAACCTTGAGACGGACACAGTGGCCTTTTTCAGGAAACTACTCAAGTTCAGTTGATTTGTAGGTTACAAGAAATACGATGCTAAAACCAAAATGTAGTGGTGAATGTTGTCCCCTCTTTTGATATAGTCCAACTGTAACTATATCTTCGGGGGCATGAAAAACTAAAATATCTTGGGATTTGGATAAAACAAGATGTTTAGCAGGTGACCAAAGAGATGTGACATGATACTTTGGCCACTATAATTAGTATGTTATGAAAATGAAAAATATTGTGCACAGACAAACAGTATAAGTTATTAGTGGTTAAGATGTTTCTTGTCCCATTGATTTTTTTTATCTAGGCCAAGCCTATTGGTATCGACCTGAACATAAAATTTGGAAAGAACTTCTAAAGGAACTAAAACCCTTTTTTGGGGATAACAAGGGTATTGCAAGGCAACACAGGTAAGATGCTATGTATTGCGTGCTCAAAACTACCAGGTCAAGGGGAAGCAGATATCACTTAGAAGTGAAGTAGGCATTGGGCCATCACAGCCTCTTGGGATGCAGAGGGTGAAAGAGGACTCTAGGAGGAATGAGAGAATTGGGGTTATGTGAAGCAAAATCTGGGGAGGATTATTTAAATTAAAAAAGGATGAAGCCTTGGTTATGGAGTCTCCTCCCAACTGGGTACAGGTTACATAAAGTAGGACACAGGGACGACAGATTGGCATTAACCTGCTGAAGGGGGAAGAATAAAAACCTCAGATAACAGGAGCAACTGATGAGATGGAAGAGGTCCATAGTAGATACTGAAAAGACCTTAAGCACTGCATGGAGCTCTACTGAAACTTGACTGGAGATTATTGAAGTAAAGCTGACTGATACTGAAGACCACAGCTGTATGAAGAGCTTAGGATTTCCATGTATCTGTAACCCAGAGAGGAAGAAGGCACCAACTGTCTTCAGTTTACATGCACATCCATAGCCCAATGGATGGGTTTGGATAAGGAGATCATCAACATCTCCTTATCCAAATCCATCCATTGGGCTATGGCATTCATCTCACATCTTCAAGTCAAAATACCCAGACCCTTGTTGGTGAGATTTGAGACATACTCTTAAAGATTAAGTGCTGTTGGCCCTATATTCACCAGGAATTATTACTAAAAACAGTAAATCATAAGTTCTCTGTGATCCCAACTACACTGACATGAGACTCAAGAAACATGTTTTTCAGCTGATCATCTTTACAAACAGTCGAAGTGGAAGTTCAAGATGCAATACCCAGCGCAACTACAGATACGCCAACCTGGGGATAGATTACTTTTGCCACTCCAGAAGCAGCATCAAGCAAGCTCAGACAGGCCACCCCTTCTCCCTATGACTGGTGAGGAACCAGCAATCACACCATCAGCTCCAGAGCACAGGAGCAGTCAGACAAAGGGATCCCGTAAACAATTCCCCACATTCAAGAGACAAGGACTTGACAAATTATATTTTCTCCTCTATCTAAACAGAGGGTCTGGGCAAGGGGAGGAAAACTTAGCTGGGCAAACCTGTAAGTAAACTAGATAAGAAAAATTAAGTGTACCACAGGTCAGCTGAGTGCCTCAGGGTATACTTGGACTTTACAAGAATGACTGCTTGAACAGAGTTGACAACTTGGCTGACAAATGCATTGCCAAATTTGTTAGATTAGTAACAACTTGCAAATGCACAAGGCTAGCAGCACACTTTTGGCATGAACTCTTTGGAGCATGAAGTTATTAGCAGGGTTGTAGCAACTAAAAATCAGCTTTGTTTTGATTGGCTCCCTTCTGTAGATGGCAGACCAATGTTCTAAGCCTTTACACTAAATGCTAAACACAATTCGTAAGGAAGGACAGATCAACTAAACAGGATTAATACTCACTTGTACTTGCATAAGAAATTAAAGTAAATTGCAGATTATTGCTGAAACATATAGAAATTACAAATATTGGGGGAGGGGGGAGTGCAGAGAGTAGATGAGCTAATATGGGAGAATTAGCTGATGTTTACGCCCATCGGCTACTATGCAGGTAGCATGTATTCATTCACCCCCCTCCCTCTTACAGAGAGGCATAGTGCCTCCTTATGGGAACTGGTCAACATGTTATCCTCTTGTATGTAGTTATGATCTATAAATTATAAAAAGTTTTAGTTTTTTTTCTTTTCTTGTTTGACTAATAAAAAGTAAGAGCAGGTTGTTTCGACAGGACTTCTTAGTGGAAGATAACAATGCAACATACAAGATTTTCATTTTCATTACACTAAGATGAGCAATGTGATCAACAGTTTATCAAGTCAGGCAAATATTGTGTCATCAGCCGGATGGACTGCAGTTAAGGGAACAGGGATGTGCAGGATTATGTTTTACTGTAAATAATCCTTTCTACATTCCAGCAAAGTAAATTTATCAATCCAACCAAAAGAGAGGAAATTTACATTGATTAGGCACATGGGCCAGAAATGGTGCTGGTGAAACACACCTGACTGTAAATACTCAAAAAACTTAACATATTTAATTTTCAGGTCTTGCTGCTTTCCATCTACCTGGGTGGCCAAAGAAGGAGGGCAGTCACTTTACTTTAGAGGGAAATTTAGTGACATTGTACAGCTCAAATTATAGAGCAAGAGGGCAGTTATGTAGCTATTATAGGTTACCTGAATGAACATCAAATATACAACCCCCTGGCACAACACAATGAGCAATTGTTGAAGTGCTAAGAAAATAATTTGTATTCCAGAAGGGATGACCCTATGGGTGGGAGCCTGGAATACAGTTTTACAGTTAGAAGTCTATGTTGACCCAAGATAATTGGAATCATAGCCAAAGGGAAAAGTAGTAAATGAGAGGGTACAAACTTTTTTTTTTGCAAGGGGGAATAAAACTAAGACATGGGATAAGCAGAAGGTGGAGATCTCTTAATTATGGAAATGTAAGATACAGAGTAGTGTGAGGGAAAACAGATCAATTACAGACAGATATGGTGACAGCTCAAACAGACTGGATTATGAGAAAGAAACGAACAGAACAGAAAATGCAACAGTTGAATGAGCAGCTTGCAGCAACCTTAAAATACAAAGCAGATCAGATGAAGAACGCAATATAGTGAAGACGTTTTGAAAACTCCCTTAAAACTTGAAACATCTAGCACTCGGACTCAAGAGTCAGATGGTAGTGTAATAGAAAGTAAGATCTGGAGCATGATCAATTCTAGGATTAGAGAACCCTTTCTGGACAATGCAGGAGTTTGTAAGCTACTACTCCAATTTGTACACTGCTTAACAAGCTTGCTGCAACTCCAATCAAATTGCAAAACATTTGGAGACTTTCATATGCAGAAATTATCAACTGACAAAGCAAGTTCTTTAACAGAAGACGAACTAAAAGTATGGACAATAATTTAGCCAAAAGTAAGACCCCTGGCCCAGACAGAATCCTCCAAGTAATTTACATCAAGACCGTTGACTTGTTTATTGAGATACTAAACACAGGATTAGTCCCACCCACTTGGAAACTAGCAGAAATTGCAGTTATTCTTAAGCCATGGAAAGAACACAGTCTAACAGCTTCACATCAGCCAGTCTTCAATTTGAACCGTGATTATAAAATCTTCATGTCTATCTTAGCAAAGCGAGTTTCTGTCTTTCTTCCAAGTCTAATCAGACTGGATAAAACAGGATTCATCACAGGGAGATCCACATATAATAGCCTGCTAGCAGCAGAACCTTTGGCTCAATTATGAGCAGTTAGGATAGAAGGAGATACAATACAAATGATGTTGTATAACCAATCTACAGGAAAATCTCCAGGACTAGATGATATTCCAGTGGAGGTTTGGAAGCTAGGGGGAGGTTTGGAAGCTAGGAGGAAAGAAAGTGATACAGATCTGTAAAGTTTAGTTTTAACAGTGTTTTATTAGAAGAAGCACCAACATCCTAAAAGAAAATTGTGGAGGCTGTAATAGCTAAAGATAGTAAAGACCCATCAGATCCAGTTTTATATACGCCCATTTCGATTCTAAACAAGTGTTTATGTTTATAATATAGTTAAAAGAATGGTAAAGGTGATGCCAAAATTAATAGATATAGATCAATGTGGTTTTGTGGAGGGAAGGCAAACATTTTACAACATTAACAGAACAATGATGATCCAGAGGGAAGCAGAATGTAAGAAAATACCACTGTTATTGGTGGGTCTTGATGTAGAGAAAGCATTCAACAGAGTAAGCTGGGATTCATAAGTAAGACAATGGAAGCATATGCATTCCATGATGACATAAGGAGGTTAAATTAGGAGGCTATATGAGGGATCGGAGATTTAAAGTTGGGGGCTTCCTCTCTGACAAGTTCTGTTTGAACTGAGGAACAAGACAGGACTGCCCCTCTTTCCCCTTTGTAATATGCATTATACTTACAACCACTGTCAAAGAAAATAGACGACTTAAAAATTCAAGGATACAGCTAGTATGGTAATCAAGAAAAGTTGGTTTTATTTGCAGATGATATTATTTAGTACCTAATAAAACCGGGTGTTTTAGAACATTTTCTGTTGTTTTAAACTTTTTTGGAGTACAAAATTAATGAAAATAAAACAAAGGCAATAGCTGTAAACTATGAGTTGGTTCAGCAATACCCATATTTACGAGGACATCAAGTACTTAGGAGTGTGGATTTAAAAGGATTCGGTTATGGCAGCTAAAGATATGTGGGAAGAAACTAAACAAAAGAAATACAAAAACTGAGAAGTTGGACATGGATAGCAAGATACAAGCAGTGAAAATGTTTTTAGTCCCTCTGGTTTTATACACAGGTCAGGCATACTTTTTTATCAAAAAGAGAAATTGTGGATGGCAATTTATAAAGAGTTGAAGGATTTTATCTGGGAGGTGAAGAGGGAAAGACTCAAGTGGGATAAGCTGATTCTCTCAAAAGAATCAAGTGGTTTGAGTTTACCTGATTTGAAGGGGTATTTCAGAGCTACACAGTTAAGGCTCCTATACAGTGCACAAGCAGAAAGCTGCAATTCAAAGTAGAAAGGTATGATGATGAAACAGGGGGGGGGGGGGGGAGCTCAAAAGAGAGAGAGAGAGAGAGAGAGAGAGAGAGAGAGAGACTGTGATTTTGGATGTAAATCCTTAAGGAGAACAACGGCCATATAGAATATTATATTCATAAAGTAGTAGAATGTATTCTAAGAACTAAGCCAATGTGACAAAGAAGAAAGGAGATTCTGCAAACAGGAATTACTGCAATTAGGGTTGCAGACGATAGCCAAGGGGGGCTGGAATTTACTGGAGAAAACTGGCAAAGGGACCAAGGTATTGGGAGCAAATAACGAGAGGGAAAGGTAACAGAACGGGCAGAGGCCAAGAAGACATTTGGACTGCAGGCTAGAGACTGCCTTCCTTATCAGGGATTGAAGGAGTACAGACAAAGGGAAAGGGATAGGGGAATCCTAATTGAGAGACCTGTTCTGGTAGAATTTTTAGTTGAATCTACAACAAAAGCTGCTGTTAAAAAAGGGATAATAAGCAGGGCATATAAAATATTGCTCAATAACTATAGAAATCAATCAGAAGAAGTTAGAAAAAACTGGAAAGAGATTAGATAAGCAATTTACTAGGAAACAATGGGAGGACATAGGTATGGCTCGCTAGTATGAAACAATTTCTACAAGACTTAAGATTTTTGTTTGGAAGTGGTTGCACAGGTATTTTTTATACGCCAGACTCCAAAGAATTTTTCCTCAGATGGATAGCAAACGTTGGAGGTGTGATGGGGAAAAAGAGGTAAATGGGAACATATGTTTTGGGAGTGTAATGATTTCATAGAATTTAAAAATTCCCTACAAAGTACCTCTGTCAGAAATATTGAGTGAGCCAATGGGTGTAACTAAGGAAATTATTTTTTTGAGCTGAGATGCAGAATCTGAATTGCCTAGATACAGAAAGGCCTTGGTAAATTTAATGTTGGTGGCTGCCAAAAAAGCAATTACTAGAAAATAGAACTCAAAGTCTAAACCAACTGCATTGGAAGTATTGAACATTGACATTGTAAGACAATTAAAATAACTTAAGTGGGATCTTTAGAAAAGGGAAGGAGCAAATTACATAGAAATAAATGAAAATTGTGGGAGCAATACATGCTGAATCTGAATAATTTCTGGAGGAGTCGTCAGATTTAAGGGAAGGCAAGAATCATGCAAGTTATGTAATGTTGGACGGGGGATAGTTATAAAGAAGAAAATATGTGATGTATGATTTATGTAAGTGGAAACATCAATATTGTTTTTTATATTAATGTAGGTTTGCTTTTGTCTTTAGTGATAATTTAACAAAGGTGTTAAAAATGGGGTAGTCGAAAACACTACATTTCCCACATATTGCAACTGAAACTGTGGTTTCAACAGAATGTTTATGAAACTTTTTATCAAGAAACTTGCATAAATAAATACAGGTAGACTACATCAAAATGCATTGCAGCACTTAACTTACCAGATACAGCAATGTAACAGTTCATTGTGATAAAACACTTTTGATATCCTGGTAATTACTAGAGATGGTGAAACCACTTAAACAGCATGCGACTGGTCCAGGAGAGGCTTACAAGGATAAGTTTCAAGGTGACTATGACGTTATTTTAAAAGGAAATTCTTATTTTGGGCATATAACTGAAAGAGAGACTATACAAGTCTGCTGATAACATGAAAAATAGACTGAGGGCACAAAAGTTTCAGAATATAATGGAAGTGAATTCATACTTCGGAATGGTAAACTACTGCAGTGACTTTCTGCCAAACTTCAACAATAGTACATCATCTGAATTAACTGCTAAAAGATGGCTATATGCAGAAGGTCAGAGAAAAGCAAAAGATCCATTGGGACAACCAAGAAATTGGTAATATCATATAAACTGCAGATACATTCTGACCATTACATACTCATGATATGAGCACATTATACTTAAGCTTATTTGCCCTGCACCATTCTACTGGATGATTTTCCAAACACCAGGAAAATTATTTGCTTCAAGGTCCTGAACAAAGATTAAATGCAATTATGCTCAAATTGACACGCAAGCCCTTAGCCTGACAGGGGTTAGTGCAATGACTGCACTATGGTTGTAGCACTTCTTACTCTCTTTAGGCGCTTGTTTCCATTACTCTAAATTCAGTGAAACTAAGTAACATGCTGACACTGTTAAACTATCACAGCACCTTTTATAGAGGAGCAAAAGAAGTGAGTGGACTCATGGAAACATTTAATAATTCAGCAAGTGCCAAGAATCATAAAATGATCTAAAAAGGCCAAAATGTCCCATTTCTGACAGAAATCTAATATCATTATAAAAGGTGAGCCAGTGGAGATGACTGAGTCACTATATTCTTTAGTCAAAGACAAAAAAGAAACACAACTTATGTACTTACCTTGACACTACATCTAGGGCCACAAGCAGTGGGGCCACTCAGCTTTTGTCTTACAGTTGATGGAGGATGGAAACACTCATCGCATCAGTTGTTCACAAGTCGAGTAACTTTATTATGTGAAACTACAGTAGCAGTCCTCTCCATATCAAATGTTCAGAGGCATCTGCACAATGAAGGTAAGGCCTTACATGTTCTTGTGGTGCCCCAGCACAGGGAAAGACATTGATAATTTAGCCACAAGACAGTGCGCCAAAATGGTCATAATGCAGCACCATAAGTAGCATTATATCTTTAGGAGGGGAAAAAAGCACAGTAGTGTATTCAAACTGATTTTGTAGCTCCAGTTCCTTGATGATTCTTAATCATTGTAAGAATACACATTAAATAGCCAGACATTACCTTTAAAAAGTTAACTACTTCAGTAAAGACTGCTGCAGAAGTTTATAAGGAGCAGCCTTCCAGGAAAAAATAACCGACAGTGGCCACAGTTCAAACAAAAGAGAGTTTAAGTCTTTCACAAAACAAACTGTCAAAAGACTTTTTTTTCTGTCCTCATCATTCAGCTATAAATGAGTTAGTTGAAAGTTTGCAAGTCAAAATAGATTCCTTATGTCATACCAAAATGAAGACCCTCTGTACCACCTTACTTATTTGTGCTAAACCCAACCCCAGCACCACACATTACCTTTGAAAAATCCATTTCACTAACAGTAGCACTACATGAGACACTCCCTTTACATACACAACGCAAAGGCTATCAACTTAGCCCTTATTATAACTCTCACTGGGAGACACCAACACACAAAAACACAATCTATCCACTTCTCTAAACCTAACCTGAGAACTGTCACACACACACACATACACTTCTAAAACTCATTTGAAATTTCCATAAACTTTTAGTTTTGCAGAACATACCTGACTTTTCTTATATCTTTGCTCTGCCCCTCAGCATATTCCTACTGAAAGTCTGGCTGCTCAATGATACTTCAACAGCCAGACCTCTTTCTATTGGTATATGAACAACTGACATGCTGGCTGGGATACCCAATATATATATATATATATATATATATATATATATATATATATATATATATATATATATATATATATTTACATATATTAAATAAACACACCTGCCCACCCATTTGTGTTAGCTACACAGATGATGTATGGTTTAAATACAGTTCAAAATTTATGTGTGTTCATGTCCATGCGCACGCATGTGAATTAGTATTTTAGGGTTTGTAGCAAAACCTAATAATTGAAACATGCTAATTAGTACAGTTACAGAACATATCGCCTAAAAGGAGGAAAAAAAATAAAAACATTTTTGCAAAGAGACAAGTACCAATGCGTCCACCGACTGATGCTGAAATATATATCTATATACATACACACACACACACACACACACACACTAATTTTTAGAATGCATACCAGGGGTAAAAGGGAAAAACTTCTTTAACCTCTCTTCAGCAATCTCATACATTTTTTGCATAAGAAACTTGTACAAGAAATTCATGCTGTCTTGCAAGTGCACACAGATGAACGGGTATCCACATACGCACACAGTTTTCCAGGAGTGGACTTAATGATTCTCTCTTCAGTATCAAAATCCCTAACCTATCCCCCCAGCTGTCAGCTGCCATCAGCTCCTCTCCTCATCACCACATCTAATGGACCCACCACAACCTCCACAGGGCTCAACCCAACTCATATACAGGGCAAGTAAGGCGACTGGGGATACTAGTGCAGAATCATATTGTTGTCTTGTATTAGATCCTAGCTCCCACTATCTCTTGGCAACCTTGCAAACACTGCAATTGTTGCATCAGTAGATGCATGCACATTTCCATGCATTTTTATTCTTTAAGCATGCAGTATACCAGATTGCAGCATGCAGCTTGCCAGGTTCTTACCAGCACAACTCTGCAACAAGCCTAGGCTGCCACCATCCCTCCAGGATGTGAGAGATGACATTGACCAATCACTCTCATCCTCCCTGTATGGTTCCTGCAGGACTTGTGTTGCTAGTCGAACACGAGTCACCTGGGTCACAGTAAGGACTTAATCCCTCTGTACCACAGGGCTGCACTTCCACCTTACAACAGCAAAAGTAAATTAAGGCACCAAAGTTACACACTGGAAATCAGTCACTGTACTTTATTGCAGAAGACAAACGGTAAGCGCTTTCACAACTTAATGTTGCTTCATCAGACCACATCACTACAACTGATGCTTGGTTAAATACTAGGACAATTAGTATGACATCACAATTTAAAGAGATATTACTCCACTAACATAAGAACATATATCAATATCCATAAGAAAAATGCATAAAAATATATAGAAAGGTGTGTATTTACACACAATATTTAAAAACAATAATATTTAAAAACAATATTTAAAAAAATATTAATATTTAAAAAAAAAAAATTTCATCTGCACTTCCACCTTACCTAGCTTTACTGTAACACTGCCATCAGCCATACCCATTCTAGCACAAAAGAACACATCTATCCTTAAAATAAACCAGTGTAACTATCGATATGCTAGTAATAGCTTCAGCAGTAACTTGTTTAAAGGTAAAAAACAACAGCTGAGAGTTTAACAATAGTTCAACACACATACCCTTAAGCAAAAAAGACAAGTTAAAGGCACTTAAGAATGAATAATAAAGTTATTTACCTGCAATAAATAAAATGACACACTGTATGTTGTAAAAACAAATACACAAGCAACTATAACCTAAATAAATACTGTTAAACTGACAAATGGCATATAAAAGAACTCTAACAAATTATCTGGATGTATCACTATCAGCTGCTAAAGATATAGGTACATCTGACTTGCAAGTCCAAGCAGCAGTTTCACAATTTCACAATGTAACTTCCAGCATGAGTTTTGTCTGGGAATGCAGCTCACTGCATACACACTTTAGAAGGAAGGCAGGAAAAAAACTAAGATTCTCTTTTCCACAGTCATACACATCTATAAGCCACAGTGGTACAGCGACAACATTGTTGCCTCACAGCAAGAGGTTCTCCTGTTAGATTCTCGGCTGGTGTGCCTTCTGTGTGGAGTCTGCATGTCCTCCCCGCGGTCAAGTGGCCTCCGAAAGACATGCGTGAATGGGCGTGCCTTCGCTGAAGGTTGAATGTCAGGCTGGCAACTCGGCACCATAAAAAAAAAAATCTACTGCCAATCATTAGCGGACCAGAGTTCTGCTGTGGCGACCCCTAACAGAGAAAAGCCAAAAAGGCAAACAAAACAGTCATATACATCTATGGGGAGCATATAAATAAGGTAATGCATTCTTCTACCTGAAGCAGAATTTCAAAGGAGCATAGGCTTTAAAGAACTGCAAATATGAACACATTTCAGAAGTCAGTTTCACTCTTGAAAGCACTGCTCATTTTTACTGAAAGCAACACAATTTTTATTTATTCTTTTTTTTTTTTTTTTTTTTAATGAAGAAAACGGCAGTACTTATTCTGGCATAATGCAGCTTTCTGCAAATTTTAGTGAACTGCACGCTTTGCTCAGCCTGCTGCACTTCGCCTTAGAAAACAATTACTTTGCTTTAGCTTAATACCACACCTCTGCAGTGAGTAGACTCTCTCAACTGTGCTATGCACATCATAAGGATCACTTCTGCAGCAGTAGCTGCAGGCCTAGTGGAATAAAGTCAAACCTCACCAAAGACTTATTCCACCTACCTTAATAAAATTGTAATGCAATTTGTCAAACCTAGAAAGGTTCCGTTTTGAGCGAGTAACCCTGTTTCCCTCTCTTAATATAAAAGAACTATCAGACTGTCTCAAATACATATTTTTTTTAATTTGTCATATAATTTTATTTATGCTTTATTGACCGGGTTACTCCTACTTCACCTGCAGCCTATTTTCAGGGGAGACCTGTGGTAGTATTCATACTGTCTAGAGGAAATTTGGGCAGGGCACTGGGAAAATCTCTCTGGTCTTTAAGTGGAAAAAAGGATTTTAGTGTTGCAACAAAAAGGAAGAAGCCATTGTGCTAGACGGTAATGCTGAGCAGGCATTAATCTGTGCATCTGGGAAATAAGCTGTGTTACTGACTGCAAATGTTAATAATTTGGAAAATGGAGGACTGGATAAACAGTACTGATGCAGATGGTCGAGAAGGAATTGGACACTACTACAGTGTCATGATATGCTGCAGTACAGAAGTGTTTCCCCTTGGATGAAAATAGCCAAAAAGATACTCGGGTTAAAAAAATGTCACTGAATATAATTACTAAAAGCACAGAACATGCAGATGTGCGAGGGGCCAGGGAGCAGCAGCAGGAGGGCTTGTTAAAGAAGCCAGTGAAATGAGAAGATGTTCAACAGGCCAGTAATGACACTAGTAAGCACGAGGAACTGTACTTGTTCCTATGTTACTATATGTGAAAAGAAAGTGCAGCATCACATGGAGTTAAAAAGAGCCTAGTAGTTGGAAAAATAAGTTGTATGTTTCAATAAACAAGTATGTGAACTGGGATAGATTATTTGCACCTATGGGTTTTAAAACTCCAGAAATGTTTTCCTTGGTTTCTTTTGGGAATTAAACGAGTCTTAACTTTTGAGACTAAGTTATTAGAAAAATGTATAGGTTTAACAGAAAAGAAAAATGGACTTGTACCTATGGATTGAATGTGTGGATTGAATGTGTTTCACAAGTCTAAACATGATGAATAAAGACGTAGATACAGTTTTGAACCGATGTTGCTGCACACACTGAAATTATGGGCATATGGGTCAACACTGAAAATGTACACCGAGTTGTAGATAAAAGGGATTTATGAAGTGAAGCACAAGTACTGGATGTGACTCTGAACACTATGGAAAATAAAACGTATTCCACGTGTAAAAATTTTGAAAGTAAAAAGGGAGAAAAAAAATTGGGAACAACAGAAGATGTATAACTTGCAGAAATGAGAGAGAATAAGTGACAGTAGAGAAATTGTAATCAATTTGGTGAAAATGGATAACATTTTAAAAAGTGCAACATAGTACATATAAGGTGTTTCAAAGATCATCACCTGTGGTTCAACTGTAATTTGGGAGATGAAGTGATGCAAAATGAAACAAATGATGTATCTATGTTTTTTCTGTAAATGAAATAATGTCTGAGCAAAAATATTTTTTTTTCTGGTAATGAGGCTGAATCTGAAAGTGAAGGAAATGTTACTGAATATGAAAAAGTGAAAATGACTAATCAAATTAAAAGTACTGCAAACATACCTGTAGAAAACTGATTTGGACATTTTCAAACTGAATAGGAAGGCAAAGAAGAAAGTAATGTAAATAATTCAGTAGTTGACCGTGTAAAACACAGGAAAAAAAGGAAAACGAAGGGAGTTAAACAATTTTAAAAAGTAAAAGTACATTTTTCTTTGCATTCCATAAACATAACAGTGTTAAAAGTGAACTAAGGAGAATTGCTGTGTTTGAATAAGGTAAAACAGGGATCTCAAACATTAGGCCTTGGGCCTCAAGCCGCAATGCAATGGGCAACAGAACTGGGTCACCCCTCACTTCTACACAGGGTTAACATCAGCAAGACACTCCATCTACCCTCAAAATATACTGCACAACTGCTTCCATGGTCTCAACCAGAAAAATAAAACAACACAAATGTGCACCGAGTATGCATGCCTCCCCCAACCACTCACCAAGATCGCCACCCACAAGATGAGCATGCCCATCCTCTCTGCCTGTTCCGTAAAGCACCCAAACCCCTATTCATACTCACTTGACTGTTCCATAATCAGGTCTTTCTCTATGCCACTAGTGCATTCTAAAGAGTATGTATAGCTGAAGGAAAGGGAAGACAAAAGCCAATTAGAATTGTAAGGATACAACATAAAAGTAGTGCAATATGAGAGAGATGGAAGATGTGAACAAAAGAAGGAATAATACCAAAGGGTGCCAGATGAAGATGGGTTAGGGCATAAATCTGAGTGCACTAAAGATTCAAAGACATTTTGAAGAATGAAGAGGTGTGTTAGGTATTGTGACACCCATGTCCTGGCTCAGCAATCAAGGAGCCTCAATCCTCACTACTAACACCAGAGAGGACGTCCCACACACGAGGAAATTATAACAAATACACAGTAAAGTGCAATTTCCCTTAAGAGAACACAGATCACCGTCAGTCCGGGCCTGGTCACTCCCTTGCTCCCCAGGTCCCCAATAAGACTCCCCACTGGCACAGCTATAGGGTCCAGATCTCAGCCTAGCTGGCAAGCTAAAACCTCCAGTACTCTCTCTGTCCAACCAGTGCTTCGTGTCCCTGCCCAAGTAGCTGACACTCACACGCACACTTAGAGATAAGTATTTATACAACTTCACAGACACTCCTGGGAAAGGCTGACACAGATTCTCCAGCTGTGCCCCTTTACCCAGACTATACGGTAGTAATTCTTGCCACCACCATCTAATAATTTTCAGCTACTCAAAAGCCCTTAAAAGGGTGTCCAATTATTACTGTGCAATATCATCATCCAATAGTAGTGTAATTAAGCAATCAAGGCTTATTGGAAGGGCTTATTACAGGAGCGCTTATAAGTATGCAATGTACTCTAGAGATTAATTTATCTCTACATAAACCAGCCACAGTTGAAACGGGTTTAAAATATTTAATAATAAATACTAAAAACACAAGACAATACTACTACACCACAATGCTATTCAAGAGTTCAGAGATCACACAGAAACTTAAAATAATTCAGTAGTACAGTTCTGACATAAAAGAAAAACACAGTCTAATCTTTACAGTCCCAGCTATTTCTACAAGAAAACATACTTCTAAAGTAACTTACTTAAGAGCATAGGCATCGCTGAATTAGATGTCCAAGATCAAAATGCTTACAGTCTCTCTCTCAATAGTTTTTAAAATCACTACAAACACATTTCTGCTGGGCCCTCCCAGATTACATCATTTTGACACTTAGGTTTCCAGGTATACACATTACATCATTTTGACACTTAGCCTGGGAGGCCACAGGCTACATTATTTAGCAAGCTAACATCTGCTCAGGAAGGTACAACAATAAAAGACATTTCACGTGTACACTCTAGTAATTATCCCTTAAGTTAAAACAATAAAAATAATGTGCTAGTCCAGACCGAATGACTCTGAGCTCTGGAGATCAAAGAACATACAAGACAATTTTAATTTCAAAGAACAGATGTGAAATGCTTGACTTAGTTTTCCTTACAGCAGATGGCAATGTTGCTACAATCTTGAAGTTCAACATTTTACTATCTTCTTTCATTTAAGAAACAAGCCTGTACTTTACATTTCTATTTACAAATGCCAGAATTATGTATCAAATTCTATTTGGCTAGGCTGGCAGCCTTCACCCTTCTCTACCAGTCTTCACAGGTGTAACAACATGCAAATGGAGAATAGCTGCATAACCGCCGAATCATACACCAATGCACTGTACAAACACGTACACAAATGCATGGATCTTACCATACCCAATAGAACCAAGACACTCTCCTCCAAAAAAAGGAAACCAATCTGGTGGTCCCCTGCCATTAAAAAACTCTACAACAGAAGGAGAAAAACTGATGCGGAATTAGGTGAAGTCCCAAGAGTGAAAAAACTCCCTTATCAGCCTCAACAAAAAGTTGAGATCCATCATCAAATCCTCTAAAGCAAGCTATGAAAACAGAATTGCAGCAGATAGTAATGACAACCACAAGGCCTTCTATAGTTATGTAAGGAATCTCCATGGCAATACCCAGATTTACTCTCTGCTACTGCACAATCATACCTCCTATACCGAGCCAACAGATATTGCCAATATACTGGCAGACAGATTCAGTGCCAACTTTACCCCTCCCCCCAAAGGACCAATCACAATACCAGTAGATTGCCAGGCACCCAGTATTACTCCTGCACAAGTTAAAACAGCACTGTCCAAGGCCAAGAATACAGCGTCCATGGGACCTGACAATATCCCTGGCTGTGTTCGACATGAACTACAGAGTGAACTGGCACCTCACCTGTGTGCCCTGTTCAATCACAGCCTCACCTCAGGCTTTGTCCCTGCCGAATGGCACACTGCTACAGTTCTCCCTCTCCACAAAGGAGGAGCTACTACAGACCCTGGGAACTATCGCCCTACTAGCCTGACAGGTCTGATATGCAAAGCTATGGAACGCATCTTCATGGACCTAATAAACAAGGATATAGGGAATCTCCAAACTCTGGATCCCACAAAGTTTGGTTTTGTGAAGGGTAGACCATGCCTGCTCAAATTGGTCAACTTCTTTGAGTCAGTCACCAGCGCTATGGATGAAGGCAATGTGGTTTATACAGCCTACCGTGATCTGGCCAAGGTATTTGATACCATTCCCCATTCAGGAATCATAGAAAAACTCAGTAAGCTAGGCATCAACCCCTATATAACTAGGTGGGTTGCAAACTGGCTCACAGATACAACCCACAGTGTGAAAGCAGTGGACTCCAAGTCAGACTGCCAACCAGTCACAAGTGGAGCCACACAGGGTTCAGTCCTGGGTCCTCTCCTGTTTGGTATCTAGTTCTCTGAAGTCCAGGGAACACAAAGGGACTCTGGCTGACAAAATTCGCAGACGATTGCAAGTTTGGAGCTATTATTAACTCCCCAAGTGATGTTGACATCCTACAGAAAGGCCTCACTGAGGACAATGACTGGTGTCAGAACCACGACCTTAAGCTCAATGCCAAAAAATGTGTCGTCATACCCTTTGGGAAAAACCCGGTTCCCATGAATTATCACATTGATGGTAGACTACTGAATACAGAAGGTGTTATAAGAGATCTGGGAACACGAGTTGACAGCAGCCTCTGTTTGACCATCACATTGCCACTGTGGTCATAAATTCCTTCTATGTGGCACACCTCATTACTATGGGCTTTGCATCCAGGAAGAAAAAAGTCCTGGTCTCCCTCTACTTCTCCCTCATTAGGTCAATTATCGAGTACAATGCCCCATTTGGCATGTACCTCACTAGACACTTACAACTATAGAAGCTGCAAAAGTACCTCAGAAAGAGGATCTCAGGCCTTAAACACTTGTCCTATAGGGACAGACTCAAACTCCAGCTATTCTCTGGTTTATATCCCCTACTTAGAGGCAATGTCTGCTTGACATACAAAGCCATGCCTGATCCAGCTGTTTTAGAAATGTTACAACTAAAGAAATCACAATCCGTCCGCACCACACACTCCAGTGACCTCAACCTCATTACCACAATCAACAGAACATGCTGGAGGGACTGGTTAATAACCCAGAGACTGCCCTTGCTATGGAATAGACTTCCCATACAAGTCAAACACAGCAGCTCACTGGCCCTCTTTAAGAGATACCTTGATGACTGGATGGGAAATAGAAAATTCACCCCGGACCAGAGATCACTTCGGTGGCTCTACTCGACAGAGGCACTGAGAACTAAGGTCGGGCGGCACAATGTCAGGGTAATCCTATGGGCTAGGCTTGTAAAGGTTCCAAGGCCATTAGCCTAGTACAAACCTATGAACCTATAAGACTCTTCTGTGGAAAAAAAATGTATAAACTGTAGAACTGGAGACTTATAATATTATGCAACATAGGATTATAAAATTATAATGAAAATAATGCAGGAAAAGTTTACCATGGTAATAGAGAAACTACTGAATGAGGGAGTTTTTTTTTTTTGGAATAAAAGTCGTATAAAGATATTTTAATTATAGCAACAGAAGTAGTGGTCTGCATAAATAAAGAGGAGACAAAAGGGAAAATTGGAGCTGGTGATGCACTAAAAACATTTGATATTGTAACCAGTGTTGTGGTATAGAAGGATAAAGCCCCGACTTCAACCCAGGAGACCTGAGTTCTATTAGCAGGTCAGGCATCTGAGGCACTGACAGGGAGAGAGGTACAGGCATGCCCATTCAGGAAAGGGGGGAGGTGGCAGACACGTGGGTGGTCCCTGTAAGTTATCCCTGGAGAAGGCTGAGGGCATCACTGCAAGGGAGACTGTAGCCCAAAAGGGGAAATAAGGGGGTGGATTTGGCTGATCTGCTGAAGAGGCATGGCAATATACCACATATCCCATTTGCATGCACTTCCCTTCGAATGTAACCATGTTAACACTTAAGGAAGGAGAACCACCAACATAAAACAAACAAACAAATCTAGTAGAAATGGGTAAGTCAAAGAAAACCCCTGGAAAAAGATGGACAGCAAGACCCCCCCCCCATCTAAGATGCCCTTATGATCTGCGTTGGCCAGAGCCTACATCAGCATGGGTCCAGGAGTGAAAGACTGATTGGAAGAACCAGCAATGGGTGTGGGACACTGAGGCAGATGCCATAAGAATGAAGCAGGAGGTAAAAGATGCAACAATATTTTTGATAATGTAGATCATGAACAAAAGGTAGATGATTTCAAATGTTGGGTGCAAAGTAGTGAGGCACTTTTTTAGGATATTCACAGGAGTACATGGGTTGGATGGATGAGTGAAGAATCAAGCAAGGATGGGCAATAAGTAGAATACTTTTTTAATTTAGTTGTGAATGTAGTTAGGGAAATGATTGAAGCTAGTAGACAATTTAAATAAAGAATAAAATCATCAACATTAAGTCATGCAGATGATTTAGCTATGTATTTTTTTAAACAATTTTATTACGTTATTACTTAAGACATGGGCTCACACACATTAATAGGTTCATAGGTAGGTACTAGGCTATTGGCCCTAGGGCCTATATAAGCCTAGCCAAACGGTACCCTGGCTTTTGCCACCCAAGAAAATTATTTTCCTGTGCCCTTGTCAAGCAGAGCCACAGAAGTGATCCCCGGGGTGAACTTCCTATCTCCCATCCAATCAAGATTTTTCTTGAAGAGTGCCAATGAGGAGCTTTGTTTGATATAGATAGGTAGTTTGTTCCAGAGTATGGGAAGTCTCGGACACAGGAACGTATCCCTCCAGCATTTTCTGTTTATTGTGGTGACAAGGTTTAGGTCCCTAGAGCGTGCAGCTCGGAGGGATTGGGATTTATTTACGTGGAGCATGTCCAGCAGCTCTGGGTTTGACATAGCTTTGTATGTTAGACAGAGATTGCCTTTGAGTAGGCGATATGCGACAGAGTAAAGCTGGAGTTTTTTGAAATGGTCTGCGTAGGGCATCTGTTTGAGGCCGGTAATCCTCTTTGTGAGGTATTTCTGTGGCCTTTCCAGTTGTTGTAGATGTCTTGTGAGGTACATACCAAAAGAGGCGTTGTACTTTATAATGGGTCTAATGAGTGATGAGTAAATAAAAACATTTTTCATTTACATACATTTCACATTTTTTTTTTTTTACTTTCTTTAAAACAGCTATACCATTTAGTCCAACTTTATATAAGCTGCTCAATTCCTACCTTCCCTTAAACTTCACTCCTCCTTCTGAACATTATTTTGCATGTATTGCTTCCACAAATTCCATTTATTTCTATATAATTTGCTACTTTCCTTTTCTAAAGGTCCAATTTCTAGATTGTTAACAACATTCAGTACTTCAAATACAGTTAGTTGGTTTGTATTTTGAGTTCCATTTTTCTAGCAACTGGTTTTTGCCATCAAACAGAGTTAAACTCACGGCCACACTACATCCAAGCAATTCAGATCTTGGTTCCCAGCTCAAAGGAATCATTTCCTTAACAGCCATTTGCTCCCCTAATATTTCATTCTGTAGTTAAATTTCAGATGATTTAGCTATGTTGGTAGATAAACTGTGGGTGAAGGAAGTAATTAAGATAGTGGAAGAAAATGTAAAGTACATAGCACTGGTTGACTAAAGACAAAAGTATGAGATACGAAGATGTGAAATTATGGGGCTATATTTTATAAGAAATGATATTTTGGTGCAAGCATTTGCATATTGAGAAAGTGGTGACAAAAAAACAAAACAACCGGAAGAGATACTGCAGTAAGTACAATGATAATAACTTAATAGAAAATGTTTATGTTGACTTTTAGAGAAAAAAGTGTATTAATATATTCAGTACTGTTGGGAATGTTAGTGTATATTGGAAGAGTTTTCATATTCCTAGCAGAAAGAGAAAGCATTAGAAATTGTTTTGGATAATGTGTGGCTCTAGGTGGAATTCCACAAACAGGGGTACTGTGGTTAATGAAAGGGGAAAAGGTGGGACTGGATTATTAAATCCAATAGTTTATTTGGCACCGTTACATGTGCTAAATAATGAGAGCAGTTGTATACGAGAAAGAACACACAAAGTACAGTTGTGTACACTTACCATAAATGTAGATGTTCGAGTGTATTCACTAAGTGTACACAACTGTACTATGTTCTTCGTGTTTCACTGTTGCAGTCATCACATTTGGGTAGATTCCCAAAGCGAAGGATGGGAGGAGGCAATTTAGACAGCATTTGGACCAGCTAAAATGCCCTGCAAGACTGCAGTGGCAAAGCCAGCTCTGGATTTAGAAAAAATTGGCAACTGGTAATGCTTGGTGAAGGTATGTACAGAACTCATGGTAGCCGCTTCTAGGATGTCCCTGGTAGGGACACCTCTGAGAAAGGCTGTAGAGGTAGATGCAGCCCTGGTTGAATGCGGTCTTATCCCCTGTGGGATAGGTTTTCCATGGTGCTTATAGCAGAAATGAATGCAATGGCCTATCCACTTAGAAATGGTTTGCTTTGAAGTGGCCTTCTCCTCTGCCCCTGCAGCAAATGCCACCAGCAGCTGTTCAGATTTCCTGAGAGGCTTAGTCCTGTCTAAGTAACATCAAAGTTGTCTGTGCACATCCAAGGAGTGCAGAATTTGTTCCCCTTTGTTCTGTGAATTAGAAAAGAAGGTTGGCAAATTAATGGACTGACTAAGGGCCACACTGGATACCACTTTGGGCATAAATGAGGGATTGGTCCCAAGGGACACCCTGTCCACATCAAAGATGATGAAAGGCTCCACTGCCATGAGGGCCTGTAATTTAGACACCCTTCTTACTGAAGTGATGGCTAGAAGGAAGGCTGTTTTCCAAGAAAGGAATTTCAACTCTGCATTTGCAGCTGGCTCAAAGGGGGGAAGAGTGAGCTTTTCCAATACAAAGTTAAGATCCCAGGCTGGAGTAGGAGCTCTCTTGGGTGGTATTAAGCTTTTGGCCCCTCTGAGGAACTGCTTCAGCAGTGGATGAGAGAAGAGGGGTGGGTTCTGTGTTGTAATGTGCTGAAATGGTCGAGGCATGAATTTTTATGGAAGAAAAGGAAAGGGCCTTGTGAAGCATCTCAGTTAAGTATTGAAGAATATGGGGTAAACTGGGTACTGCTGTGCCCATCCCCTGAGTTTGGCTCCAGGAACAGGATTTTCCATTTTTTAGCATAAGATTTTCTAGTACTAGGCCTCCTTGCCTCCAGAATGGACATCCATCACTTGCTTACTGAGGGATGGTAACAGAGAGGTCAGGTAATTAGCCAGGCTGCAAGGTTCAGGGTTTGAATATGTGGGTGCAGAATCTGGCCCTCCTGCTGGGACAGCAGGGCAGGGGTCCGAGGCAGGTGTCATGGTGCCAGTAGTGACATGCTGCACAAGAGGGGGTACCAGTGTTGGCGAGGCCAATCCGGTGCAATCAGTATTGTCCTTGGTTTGTCCTGTTTGATCTTTAATAGCACTTTGGAGAGGAGAGGAGAAGCAGAGGGGGAAAGGCATAAACTGATAGGTTTTTCCAGGTGAAGGACAGGGCATCCACTTTCCAAGCCTGTTTGTGAGGAGTCCTTGTGCAGAATTTGTCCAATTGGTAGTTCTGAGGGGAGGCAAAAAGGTCTATTTCTGGGCTGCCTCATTTGTTTATCAACATGTTGAATATCTTTGGTTCCAGTTTCCACTCGTGTGGGTCCATGAGATTTCTGCTTATGTCGTCTGCCAGTGTATATAGCTTTCCTGTTAGGAATTGAGCCTGTAGGTGCACTTGGTAGCTCAAGGCCGTGTTCCACACAGCCATGGCTAGTCTGCAGAGAGGGTATGAGTGGGTTCCCCCCTGCTTGTTTATGTACCACATAACAGTGGTGTTGCCTGTCTTTACCAATAATTGTCCTGGAAGAATATGATCTTTGAAGGCTGTCAGAGCATTCTGTACAGCTAACATTTCTTTTTGATTGATATGTAGGTGCATTTGACTTGGCTTCCATTTGCCCTGAATGCACTGCCCTGCCAAGTGAGCCCCCCATACATAGTCTGATGCATCTGTTAGGGTTTGGGTGGCAGGGGGTAGAGAGAACAGCAGTCCCTTGTTTTGGTGGCAGGCCTTTGCCCACCAAAGGAACTCTATCTTTAGACAAGGTATGATAGGAATCATTGATTCTAGATCCTAAGAATGTTGACACCATAAGCTTTTTAGATACAATTGTAGTTTCCTCAAATGCAGTCTTGCATATGGAATTAGTAGAATGCAAGAGACCATGAACCCCAGTGCTTGCAGTATTTTCCTTGAAGATAACTGGGTCTTTGTGGCCAGTAGATTGAAGTAGGCTGACAAATGAACTTGCTTCTCTGGCGTGAGGTAGGCCATCTGGGAAGTTCTATTCAAACTTGCTCCCAGGAATACAATTTGTTGGCAGGGTACAAGATTCGATGTCTTTTTGTTTATGGTATACTCCAGAGAAGTTAGTAATTTCTATACAAATGCCAGATGATTTAATAGAAAAGTCTTGAGTAAAAACCTTGCCCCCATTCTTCTTCTGGGACAGGTTGAATAGCCCTGATGCTTAAAAGAGAGAGAACCTGCTTTTGAGCCTCTGCCCACTGATTTGGGGGTAGGTCTGGCCAATTGTTTGGGGTTGGAAGTGGAATCTGTAACCTTGGGAAACTATATTTAGAACCCATTTGTCCTGGGTAATGAGTTCCCAATTTTCTGCATGCAGGGCGATCTTCCCCCTAAAGGAACTCAGTTGAGCAGGGCTTGGAAGATTTAAAGTTAAGTCACTGAGACAGTTTACCATGGGGGGGGGTCTTACTACTCCCTGCTTTGGACGTGGGAGCCCCCCATTGCTTAGTCCTGTGAGCACCCTGGGACTGAAGCCTGGGTGTTCTACTGGTTCTGGGTGTGGACTGAGAAGGCCTGGAAGAGGCAGGAAAGGACCAATTCTTACAGGGCCAATGCCTACTAAATCTGGGAGGCTGTACTTGCAGAAAATCTTTAGCAGTTTGCATAGATTTAGCTTTTTCCTCCATCTTTTTAAGTACTACTTCTGCTTTGTTGCCAAACAGGCGGTCTTGGTTTAAGGGAGCATCCAGTAATTCAGCTTTAACATGCTCTGGCAAAGATTGCTCCTTAAGCCAAGCATGCCTTCTAAGTACAGACCCAGTGATAGCAGCCCTGCAAGATGCCTCTAATGAATCAAAACCACATTGCAAAGTATGTTTTCCCACTTGTTCAGCAGAATGTATTAAATCCTGTAATTCTTTATTTTCAGCACAGTCAGGAATCAACATCATTTTCTGTTTAAGCAACCCAATAATATGTTGCTGATACTTCAACATATGTAACTGGCAGTTTAAGGCCCTAATGGCTAACGTTGCAGAAGTGTATACCTTCTTACCCCATCTATCCAGCGCCCTGGAATCTCCATCAGATGGGGTAGGATTTTTGGCAGTAGTGGCATTAATCCCCTTGGTTCCCTGTGAAATGGTCTCAGAATCCGGAGTAGGATTTTTAAAAAGGAACTTGAGAGTCAGGTACCCTGTAATACCTATCAGGTTTTCTGGGAGCAGGAGGTAAAGTGTCAGGGGCCAGGGTAGATTCCAAGAAGGCATCATCCACAATGTCCAGTACAGGAGGGACAGCTAAAGGCCTGTGTCGAGGCAGGAGTAAGAATTCCCTAAGCCTCTCTTTGGAGTAAGAGAAATCCTGGCTTTCCCAACGGAAATGCTCCCCAAGAGTATGCAAGGTTTCACCAAAAGAGAAATCCTCTGAAGGGGAAGCAGAGGGAATGGAGTCCTCTGCATCAGAATCCTCAGGTAGATAAGGGTCATCAAAAAAAAAAAAAAAAAAAAAAAAAAAACAGAAATTTCAGAATCCTGATCAGAAGAACCAGAAAGAAAATCAGTTATAGGTCTCTCAGAAGGAGAAGGGTGGCTTCCCCTGATTAGAATAATAAGGTCTTCACCCATTCTTATTTGTTTTTTAGGCATAGGGGCCTGACCATGCGGTCTGGTTGGTTTTCTGGGCATGGATCGAGTTTTAGGTTTTGAAGAAGAAGATGGCGCCAGTTTAATATGCAAGTCAGTAGGCTTGAATACACCCTCAGAAGCCGGTACCTGCACAGCGGCTCCAGACACATCCAAGGTAGAGACATCCGCAGGTTCCACAGTCGAAGAATCATCTTGCGGCATACCGTACTCCGAATGGGTCTCAGTAGAGGCCTGCGAATCTGAAGTAGCGGGTATCAGGGGCTGTGAAAACGCCTCACTGAGTACCGGCGAAGTGGCGACTAGCTTAGGAGAAGCGTAGTCGGCAGCTTTGGACCTATGTGGTCTGTCTCTGTTCTTTATCTTTGTGTTTTTTTGGAATGTTGATAGTCGGGTGGCTTACCGAAGCCATTTCTGGATAATTGAACAGAGTACCAAAATATTTAGATGTGAAAATGAACAGACTATGAATAGTACGAGATTTGAATAAGGCACAAAACCAACAGCGAGGTATGTCGTGGTCTGGGCCTAGCCAAGGAATGCGGTATGAATGAAAATCTTTAGGAGGTATTTGCTTTCCACACGAAATACAATTAACTTTTACTGACATCAGTTTAGAGCAAGAAAAAGGTTCCCCAATGGGGTACTTAGCTTAGTTGAAGACTTCGGATCTGAAACACGAAAACAAAAATTTCAGGAGTCTGCCGACCGGCACTTGCGAACTGCTTCTGCTTCGGGCACCGCACGGCAAGAAAGACTTGATGTAATGGCTTCGGCTGTATGCTTTATACCCCTGACTCCCTGACGTCATGGAAGATGAGACAGCAACTGATGCAGGACCCAAGACTTTGATAATCAGGCCGACTGAGGGCTACCTGCAAGCAGATAATCCAAATGTGAGGACTGCAACAGTGAAACACTAAGAACATCAGGTTAATGCCCTAGAGAAGAAAACTGACGGACTACAAATCCCAGAAGGCACTGAGACTGCAAAAAAGGAGGGCAACACATTCAATTCTTGAACCAGGGAGATTTTACTAATGGCAGTGGAAATGGACCTTTCAACAGCTTAGCAACTTTAAACAACATCAGGCAAATGAATGAGTCCGACATTTCCACTATTAACCCTAATTTCAATTTTAGAAATTGGATTTACAGGGATATTGTTTTTCAAGGTCAGACTTCAAGATTTTATGACCACAAGCACCCTAAGACATTGGAGAGGAAGATGAAGAACTTAGAGCAAATGCTCTTTAAGTTACGGAATCTCCAGTGTGATAACATTTACTTAAATGAAAGCCTAAAAAACAAGTGTGTACCTAAGGGACTAAGAATATACAAATTTCCAAATGTGCTTTCAATAAGTGACTCTGAAACAGATGAACTATTGTCACTTTATGATGGTTTTGGTTTTAAGTTAATGCAGTTCATTGTTAAATGCAATGACAAACGAATTAGTGAACTGTTTTGTGAACTAGAAAAAGTTAATGAAGAAATTATTAGTGACTTACTTTTTGAACATAATGCTGCTAAATAGGATAGTATTTTTCAAGAGTAGAAAACAAAGTTTGCTAATTTAGATAGAAAGTGAGAAACTGAGTAGAGATGCTCAATACTATTAAAATATTCAAAAGAAAACTATTTTCCCTAAACCTATGCTAAGACTAATTATGATGAAGTACAAGCACATGGGTTGGATAATGAATAAGAGGGGGAGCCTGAAGCATACTATGAGTCTGTTAATAATTTTCAGCATGAACACTACTCAGATAACAGAAATGTTAATGGTAACAACTATGATGATGAATATCCACCACTTAAAAGGTCAGAACGTTTACATAATTAGAACAGACAAGTTTGTTTTACACAGGAATCCACAGCAGAGCTCCATGAAGGGTAGGGGCAGGGTGAAAACATGGAAATAAATATTAGTACCACATCCACTAATATAGTTACATAATGCAATGGCATTTTAAATACCCTAAGGGGTTTTAACATTTTAGCTACACATTTTTAGAATTAGATTAAAGTTTTTTTTTATACTTTTCACCAAAGATTTCAAATTTATACCTACTTTCAAAATTAGTGCAGTTAATATGGTCAACTAACTCAAGTTATTTACTAGAAAGTTAAACTTTAGGTTAATGTTCCAGTACCAGGGTAATAAGGGCATTTCTGAAGCAAACATATTAAAAAGAAAGATCTGTTTTAACCCACCCTTACACCCCCTGATTCAAGCATTTGAGAATGTCTGCGTAACAGAAGTACACTCAGCACATTCAGATAGTAAAGGTCACAGAAGTAGAAAGAAATTTAATGTAACTACAGCTGAACATGACTTTATGCAAGAGCTTAAAGCCAACAATGCCATCAGAATTACGAAGCCAGATAAGGTGGGGGAGGGGGGGTAGTCATTTTCAATAAGACTATGTAAATTCCCTTTTCTGTATTTTGTCGGATGACATGAAGTATCAAGTCTTCTCAAACAATGAAGTGCTTATAGCACACAAAAAATTAGTTTTTAATAGAGGACACACTTTTACAGGGTGCTATTCCTGAAAAATTGTATAATTTCCTCCATGCAGACCACCCCTATATACCCGTAGCATTTGGCATACCTAAAATCCATACGGAGATTGAACATCCACCTTTCAGGATAATT